>NC_048441.1:12595543-12695543 GCF_004353265.1 Vitis riparia
CTAAAATCTAGGGCGTGACACATACACAAAGGTTAATAAATGAATGCTATATAGCATTGAAAAAAAAAAGATAAGATAGAAAGCTCCATGTGTCATGTTTTTGTACATTTGGATTGGAAAATTGAGCCCATAAGGCAATACAAATAAATTCAAAATGAAAATAATGAAGATTCTTAAATGTTCAAATTTTATTTACTAATGATATTATTAGGATAGAACCCTTAAAAGTAAGATATGATGTAACAGACTTGGAATTCATTATTCATTTAATGATATTCTAGTTTCACTTTTATTTATTCTTATTCCATGTATTATACTTTGTGAGCATTTTGACCTAACATTTCTTGTATTGTACATGATTTTGGTGCATTAAGAGTTGCACGAAAGATCCAAGTCATTAGTTCCTTCCATGTGGATGATTTGCTTACAGTTTCATTTTATTAGACAATTCATTTGAGGTTGTAGTGCACCATCTCCTAAATGAAGGGATGGTTAGTCTTAGCTATTGGGATGAGGTTCCCATGGTGAGTGCACTAGTGTGTATAGTTAGACATTGGATAGGACCTACAATGAGTTTTAACATAAGGCTATCGGGTGGTCATGACTTCATCAAGCTGCTACATTGTATAGTTTCTCAACCTTAAAAGAATATTGAGTTAGTGCAGAAGTTAGCAATGACATTGACATACGGATGAGATTCTAAAGTGATCCTATATTCTCTATGGATTTGATCACTATTAATGGAAGTTGGTATCAATAAATATTCTCAATAAAGGTACCATGATATCTCATAAACTTTGAGATAGTATGCCCCCTTGGGTGATCTGAAAGATGTGTGATCATGAAAATTATAGGCCCTTAGTGATTTCTTTAGTGAAATTTGACATATGTTTTTAATGAATTAGAGTACGTTATTTGATCACATAATAAGAAGATTTGTAACTCAAGGATGATAGAGACAATCTTGAAAGGCTAATAATTTTCACTTTGTTAGATTACGGACAAACAATTTATGTGAAGACTACATATAATCGATAGTAGGTCATGGACCTGAACACTTGGTGTCTTGTTGCAATATGTATATGGTACTAAAATGCAGTTGACTCTTTATAATGGGATGTTGAGTCAACTTGAGAATTAGATTATAAATGAGCTAGTATTGTCCTATGGGTCCAGTGGTCTAATGTAACACCCCAAAATAAACTTTAAGGGCAAAATAGTAAATTAAAATTAATTAAACTCATTAAAGGTAAAAGAGTCATTTTACAATTAAAAATCATAGGTATAAATTAGATTTTCCTTTTATATTCTCTATTCAGAAAGCTTTATTAACCAAAAATCAGAAAAGTGGAGAACGTAGGGCTAAAGGTTTGGAGGTCTAGAGTTTGAAGTTCATATTTTTTTTCCAGGTAAGATTCTAATCCTAGTTAATATATTATATTCATTAGTTAGTTTTGAACACATTAGATATTCTTTAGAAAATTCTAATTTAGATTAGGGTTAGTTTAGTTAATTTATTTTAAGATCAAAAGATTGAAATTATGAATATAGGTTGTTTCATTGATGAAAATAGGGAAATTCAAAATTTTTTTTTAGATGAATAGATCTAAACAATGAAATTTTAAAAATTAAATGAGTAAATAAATCTATGATTATATGTGGCTTAAAGGATTGGAAAATAATAAGAAAAAAAATTGTATGTTTCTAGATTTTGGATTGAGGCACTAAAGAAAGAAAGAAAAATTTAATATGTAATCGTGAGAGGCAAAGAGCGGTAGTGGAATAAATTAAAATAATAATAATGAGTAGAATTGGTGGGGCTATTGGAGTTGTTAAAAGTACCTAAGGTATTTTGTTAAGTAAGAGGGGACATTGGGATTAATAAGAATAATGATAATAATGATATTAATAATAACAATAATAATAATAACAACAATAATAGTTTAATGCAAATAAATATTCTTAAAAGAATTAATTTAGATAAGTTAGAAACAAGAAATAAATTAAATAGTAATAATAGTTTATTGCAAATAAATATTCTTAAAAGATATAATTTAGATAAGTAAGAAAAAAAGAAATAAATTAATTAGGATCCCTGATACTAAATAAAATATTTTTAAGATTGTCAAATTTATATATTTAGATAAATAATCAATAATTTTTATAATATTTATGATATTATGTTAGGTGAAGAGTAAATTTGTCAAGCTAAATACTTCAAGTTTTTTAATGTTTCTTCGAGGTAAGAGAAATTAATGCATATTTTTATAAAAGAAAATAATTTCCTTTTTATATTGTATTTTGAAATGTGTAAAAATATTATTTTTATCTTTTCGCATGGATCAAATATGTGTTTTGTATGGAATGTATACTTGATAATTTTCTTTGTTTATGAAAAATGAAAAATTTTGGAGATATAATATTTTGTTTTGCAAGTTTGAATTAATGAAATAAAGTGTTTGACTCTGATTCCTATTGCCCTAGTCAACAGGTTATAATTGTTGACATTTGTATGACCCTAATCAACGGGTTATAGTAGTTGATATTATATGACCCTAATCAACGGGTTATAATAGTTGACTTTATGACCCTAATCAATGGGTAATAATTGTTGATATTTGGTTTTGTTCACCTTAATTAGAACAAATTTGAAACTAGCCACTCATTTGTGAAGTCCCACCTAATTGGGCACTATTTGTTATTTGATAACTAGAGTAAAGATATTTTGAATGCATTTGATTTGGTTTTGATGAGAAATTGTTTTGAAATGGATATGAGAAAGTTTGTTGAAAAGTTTGAATGTATTAGTATTTTGAACTCAAAAGTTTTTATGAAAATAAATATATGTTATATTTTCTATTTGCAAGCATGATTGAAAAATGTTTGATCCATGAAGCTGTATTAATGTTCCTTATTGGGCTTTGATCTCACCCCCCCTTCGTTGATATTTTTTTCAGGTACTCTCAGTTCGAGCGAGGAATGATGGTTAGGCTAGGGAATTTTTCTTTGTTAAGCTTTTGGTTCAAATTTTATTTTGGATATTGTTTAGATGTTAAAATTTAATTCTCATTTAAATTATTTAAATTTAGAGTTATTTGGACAATAACACTCTGGTTGATGTGTTAGTTTTTTTTAAAGTTGATACTTGGAGATTTTAGAATTTTGTCCTACTACTCTGAACAAGAATTAGGTAATTGGTAAATTTCTAGTTACAATATGAATGTTTGTGTCGTTTCGACTTTGAGCCTTTGGGCTTGAGGTATGAAATGACCGTCATGCCCTTGGAACGGGTTTTGGGACATGACATCTATGCTCTAGCTCATATTCCTTGAGACATGGTTTATAAGGGTTGGATGAGTTTTTAGTTTACTTATGTACATAATGGTGTTTTGGTAATATGTAAGATTGTACAACGGTAAGTGAGTGATATATCTGAATTGGGCTAATTGATTAATTAGAATCTTATTGGGTTAATTAATCAATTAGCAATATTTTTGGGTTAAATTAAGTAATCAAAACCCATGGTGAACTCAAGTCACTTAAACCCAATAGGAAGACTATAAATACCCCTCTTAATAGTTAGAGTTTCAATCTTGTTGTCTCTCCCTTTAGTCCATAGAGAGAAAACCTTAGCCTCCAACCCAAAGATCTCCACCATCTCTATGCCTAAACTTAAGAAGTCATCGGGTGGATGATTGTTGAGTTTACGAGATCACCTGCAGTATTAAAGTATTGTACATTGGCATGAATCAATTCAGAAACATTCGGATTGTAGGTATGTGAATAATATCTATATCTATGATACATATTATGGTTTTTGAATACCAAGTTTTCTACTATGCGTAGTTTTAGAGAAGTCTAAAATAGGATTTCATGCACCCTAATGATTCAAGGTTTGGGAATGGAGCAATCCAAGGTTTCCCAATAGGTATCACACAACTAACAAATCTCAAGACCATCTCTTGGTCCAATTTTTTTGGCACTGGCAGCTCAAAGCTATAAAGGCTCTGAATGATGGAAAATTTCATGTCACAGATAGAAAGAGAGAATTAATGAACACTAAAATTTTAGATTATCAGAGCAATTAGGAGGGCATATCAATTTCTATGAAAAATTTCCTAATTAAGTGCTGAATTTAAGTGCTCAAATTTAATGATGGAAACCTTCACTGAGTCCCAGCACAATTCAATCAATCAACTTCCCATATGCAGGAAGCTAGAAGTTTATGAAACTGATAAAACAGTGGAAGACTACTAAAGAGATGGTATGAGAGACGAAAATACATTCAATTGTCTTAATGCAATTGGCAAACAGAAAACATGAATGCTTCTCTTGCTCTTTATTTAAAATAAATTAACTGAGCATCGAAATTTGGAGTAATGTTATGACAGTTTGATGGTGCCCAGGACTGTCATGGCACAGTCACTGCAGCAGTATGTGAGCATTGTTTACATACAGCTGATTTTTCGCATTTGTTCCTTGTATGCAATGATGATACATTTTGTTCCTTGTATACAGATGATGATACATAAGACCAGTCCAGACTAGTTACAATGAGTATGGAACCATGTTTTAAGGGAAGCCTATAGCAGAGAAGGCTATAAATATATTACTCAGAATTAGGCAAGAAGTATCCTTCCTGCTTTAGGTAAGCAATAGCACCTTCTGCTGCAGAATCTGCTGCAGCTTTCTTGGTTGACTTAGGATATCCATAGCACTCCAAAAGTAAACCAGACCCGTCTTCTATTTTCATGGTCAGTTTGACAGTGAATCTGTGAAAATATTTAGATATAAAGAGATATCAGGAATTAATGTAAGACTAACTAGTAAAATGCAACAGCAATAGGCCTGCATATGGTTTCAAGCAACCGAAGGTCTTCTCTGAGGCTATTTTGTCTTTGGGAATGTTTTTTCTGATGGAAATAAAGAAAACAAAAACTATAATTTGAAAAATAAAATCTAAAATATCAGCCTGAGGTGGGAGATTAGTAAATAAAACCCATCTCCAAGCCATTGAGAAGTCACCTTAACCAGCAAAGACAGGTTCCAGTTTTATCTAACTGTTTGAAACATTTTTACAAACCATTGACTAACATCTAAGGCAAAGTGGCCACAAGTTTTCAACCTCCAATTTTATTTACAAGGGAGGTTAAGTTTCAATAAACATTTTTCCTAAAACAAACAGGATAACATTCACCAGGATGGTTCATGAACTTACAACTTTAAGTGGCTTGGCCCTTCCTCTTTGCAACATTCAAATGAAGGGGGTTTCCAATAGTTAGCAGCACAAATTTCATACATGCGTGCTTTTGTTGATACTTTTTGCACACCACCTAAAAAAAATTGTGTTCCAGTGAGAGAATGCAGTAATTGCTCCACATAATGCAAGTACAGTAACAAAAACAATACCTGTTGTCTGTGAGCCTGAGTCAAAGCTATTACCTTGCACTATCTCATGAGGTTGCTGTTCAGAAGCTTTAATTTGGAATTGGGGCAGATCACTGACAGGCTTGATGCAGGGGCTACAAACATTCTTGGGCTTCATCTTCATAGGCTGGATTTTGCGGTTGCAATCACTGTTAGAATGTTCCTGCATCTTCAACTTCTCAAATTCAAAGGAATCAAAAGCAACATCAATGGGTTTTTCATCATATCCAATCAGTTTGGCTTCCATCTTGCTGCTTGACTTTAAAACTTCCTCTAATGATTCAGAATGGAGCATATACCCTTGATCCTGCATATTTGAGTCAAACTCCAATGGATAAAGTTGGAAAGAAGAAGAAACTAAGGATATTGGTGCTCTTCTGGTATATTAGTGGTGAAGATTATTACAGCTGTGTATACAACTGTCGTATATAGGTGTGTGTGCATACAACTATGTGAATATCCAGTTGTATAGATTTGTGTATATAATCCCTGATTTGTAGGGATCTTTAATAGGATAATTTCCAATTCTTTCCTTATTCTTTCTTTTCTTCTACTGTATATATTTCTAGGGATGTATACTTTTAAAATATGAATGAGACATAATTTTTCTCCACATGGTATCAGAGATGAATTATGCCCCTTGGGATTTTTCCTTTTCAGCCTTCATTGTTGAGTTGTAGTACCATTTTTCCCCTGTTTTTTGAACCCAGTTTACAACCTTCATTGTCATTTCAAAGGCACTCTGCTATATTTTTCTCTAAATTATTTCCGAATTCTACCCACCATGTTTGAGATTGTTGACGACACCAACACTGCCCAAACTCAAGTGACAGACAATGTGAATCCTCCATCAACGGCTGATTTGTCTAGAACAACAAATAAGGACACTATTTGGTGTACCTACTGTAAGAAGCCGAGACACATAAGGGACTGATGCTAGAAACTCTATGGAAAGCCTCAAATTTTGAGTAAAGATTAGGGTTTCAAGGGTGCACAACAAGGTTTCAAAGCTGAACAATAGAGAACCCAGACACACTTCACCAACTTTTCTTTACAAGAAAGGGTGAATTCTGGTAATAGTGAATACACTGCGCTTAACAATGAAGAGATTGAGAAATTGAAGAATCTCCTAAGAACTCTTGAGAATCCTAGCAATGCTTGCTTTCTCACTCAGTCAAGTAAGTATTCCCCTTCTCTTGCTTTTAGTGTCTCGACTATGTCTTTCCTATGGTCTTGGTCATTGACTCGGGAGCTACCAATTATATGACTCATTCCTTACAAAATTTTAGTAGTTATAGTCCATGTCCTAGTAATAAGAAAATAGCCCAAGGGGAAGTTCACTTGAATAAATCCATAGTTTTGAAAAATGTGCTACATGTATCTAACCTTTCCACTAATCTTGTTTCCATTCATTGACTTACCAAAGAATTGAATTGTCAGATGATTTTTATCCCTCTCATAGTGTATTTTAGGGTACGAGGAAGACAATTGGACATATTAGGGAAAATGATGGACTTTATTATTTTGAGTTGTCAAATAGGACTGAGAATTAGGTACCCTTATCATTCCTTTCCAAAATCCCATCTACAATAAAAGATAAGATTTGACTTCATCATTGTCGTCTTGGACATTTGTCGTTTAGCGTTCTTAAAATCATGTTTCCTTTATTGTTCAAAGGAATTGATGTAGAAAAATTACATTGTGATATTTGTGAACTTGCAAAGCACCTTCGTGCTTCTTTTATAATAAGTAATAAAAGAGTTTCGATTCCTTTTGCGTTAGTTCATAGTGATATTTGGGGTCCTTCCACATTTCTTAATATTTCAAACTCTAGATGGTTTGTCTCATTTATAGATGATTGCGCTCAAGTATCTTGGATCTTTCTATTCAAACAAAAATAGGATGTAAGTACTACTATATTTCCCAATTTTCACAAAATGGTCAAATCTCAATTTGGAGTGGGAATCAAGAAGTTTAGGTATGATAATACAAAGGATTACTTCAATCAAGTCTTATCACCTTATTTTAAAAAAGAAGGTATTATCCATGAATCCTCTTGTGTTAGTACGCCCCAACAAAATGGGGTTGGTGAAAGAAAAAATGGTTATCTTCTTGTTTTTACAAGAACTTTTCCGTTCCATAAAATGTTCTTAAATCATATTGGGGGAAGCAATTATTATTGTTGCTCATCTTGGGATTCACTCAAACTTATGGTATTGATTATCGAGAAACATTTGCCCCAGTTGCCAAACTTAATACTGTAAGAGTTCTTTTATCCCTTGCTGCAAATCTGGATTGACAACTTCAACAACTAGACATTAAAAATGCTTTTTTGAATGGAGACCTAGAAGAAGAAGGGTACATGGAATTACCTCCTGGATTTGATCATGAAAGGAAGGAAGGAAGGGAAAGTCTACAAGCTTAGAAAATCTTTCTATGGTTTGAAACAGTTGCCCGTGCATGGTTCAAGAGATTTACCAAGACCATCATGATGCATGGATATATATATATAGGCTCAATCCGATCATACCTTGTTTTATCGTCACAATGATGGTAAGGTCACTATTCTCATTGTCTATGTGGATGACATTATAGTGACTGGAAATGATCTAATGGAAATGGAATGATTAAAAGAGAAGTTGGCTACTGAGTTTGAAACTAAAGATCTAGGACCTCTACGTTACTTTCTAAGAATGGAAGTAGCAAGGAACAAAAGTGGAATATTAGTTTCCCAAAGAAAATATATTCTAGATCTTTTGAAAGAAACCGGAATGCTAGGATGTAAACCTATGGATACTCCAATTGATCTAGTAAAAAAGATTGGAGAACAAAAAGAAAGCACACCTGTTGACACCGGAAGATATCAACTCCTAGTAGGAAAGCTAATTTATCTTTCCCATAGCAGGCCAGACATCGCTTTTGCAGTAAGCGTTGTGAGTCAATACATGCATGCTCCTTGCGAAGAGCATGTGAAAACTGTGTATAGAATTTTGAATTATCTTAAAGGATCTCTTGGGAAAGGATTATACTTCAGGAAAAATGAAACAAGAAGCATTGAAGGGTTCACGAATGCTAACTGGGCAAGATCCATAGATAATCGAAGATCAACTTCAGGCTATTGCACCTTTGTGTGGGGCAACTTGGTGACTTGGAGGAGCAAGAAGCAAACGGTTGTAGCTAGAAGTAGCACAGAGGCGGAATTTTGTGCTATTGCTCATGGTATGTGTGAACTATTATGGCTTAAACAACTTCTAAGGAGAAATTGGTGTGAAGGAGGAGATGCCAATGAAGGTGTATTGCGATAATAAGGCGGCCATCAACATATCACACAGCCCAGTTCATCATGTCCGAACTAAACACGTAGAAGTTGACAAACACTTTATAAAAGAGAAGGTTGAAGACGGTACAATTTGCATGGTTTATGTACCAACAAATAAACAAGTAGCAGATGTACTCACCAAAGCACTATCAAGAAGATCATTCAAGTAGCTAATAGACAAGCTGGGTATGTTCAATTTGTACAACCCAACTTGAGGGGGAGTGTTGGAAGATAATTTGAATAAAATCAAATCATGTTAATTATGGACAGATTCCGTTTTAAATCAGTAGCCAAATAATCAACAATTATTTGGTTGTTATTCGACTTTGTCTCTTTTGACTTTTTTGATTAGAAGATATGATTTTATTATTCCTAGAATTAAGGCCTATTTCACGCCCTGCTATGTATAAATTATAGTTTGTACCATTGTTTTATTTTTAATAAGAATTCGGTGAATGCTAGTTTTTTCTCCTGATCGGTGACAAATACATTATTGACTTATTTCCTAAAAAGTTAAGCTTTTAAGGCAAGTGATAGTTTGACTAGTTATTAATGTGAAAACTATATTATGAAATACATAACAACTACATAGACAAAAAGGTTCCCAGAGCCTAGGTGCAAGGCAAGTCTGATCAAAGTAAGGCTCATTCCAAGATGCACGTGCAATTTTATGGAATATCGCAAATTTAGACACACTGACATATATTCATATGTTATCACAAATAATCCAAATTCCTAATTCAAACCAACACAAAAGGCCAAAAAATAAAAAATTCAAGATTAAAGCATTTAAAAGAAGCATCCAACAAAACAATTGAATAAGAAATAGCTCATAAAATTCATATTTTAGAACTAACTACATCTAGAATAACTCACATAATTCATAATTCAAGCACTAAATAAATTCACGGTAGTTCTAGCTCACGTGATTTGTATTTAGCATTAATTTATATTTTAAATTACAGAAACTATCATATTTAGCAAAACAGGCTATCTTTCCATAGAAATCAATTCCTGTATTTAGCCCTAATTTCTTAATTAATCCTGTTACATTCAGAAATCAATTCGTGCTAGAAAAGAAAAGCTATCTTCTACTTCTTTATCCTTTTTAAAATCAGTTAAAAAAGAAATATCAGACACAAAGAAGGGTAAAAAAAAAGAATGAAACCCGTGTTGTAGTGAAGTGTCCATACATGATTTTGTTGTTATAGGCATCTTTCAATAAAAATTAATTCTCATATTTGGCCCTAATTTCTTAACTAATTCATGTTAAGTTCAGAAATCAATTCATGTTAGAAATTTTTTTTTATCTCCTTGTGGTTTGCACTTTTGCCCTAGAGATTGGTTGGATTTATATATCAACAGGAAAAACAATGTTGTTTTGCTCATTTTTCGAAAGGAAATAGACAGCAAAACGATGCCCTTTTTTTCTGTTTTAAAAAAGGAAGGAAAGGGCTCAAAATGATGTTTTACCCTATTTGGCACCAAAATGACATCATTTGAGCTTGTTTTGCACTTCTTCTATAGGAAGACAAGGACCTATTTTAGAGAAAGAAGCATGGGTTGGGTTTATATACTAATCAGAAAGATGACATCATTTTGCTCATGTCTTTTTTTGACAAAAACAGACATAACATTGTTTTGTTGTGTTTATAAAAAAAAAAAAGGGGATCCAAACAATGTCATTTTGCCCTATTTTGTACCAAAATGACATTGTTTTGGGCCACCATAAAAAAGAAATAGTAATAATGATGATGATTCAAAGCCTAGTCACTAGCATTCGTGCCTAAGTTATGCCTTAGCTTGTGGTGTGGTACCTCAACTAGGCGATGGGCATTCGTGATCCAACACCTGCACCATATCACTTAGCGCCTTTGACAACATGGGGTATATTAGTATTACACGCACTCACAAACACAATAAAGGGTGTGGGCTATAAAAAATGGTCCAAAGATATTGTCTTCCTTTTCTTCTTTTCTTCTATTTTTTCATTGCCTTTTCCTTTACTATCAAAGAACTCTAACATGCATAAGTGACTTTGTCCTTCTTATTTTAACAAGTATTTAAATTATTTAGTTAAACTGTTGATTGGGTTATATTATAGCTGGTTTTATGCTGATAAGTTATTCATAAAGCTAGTAAAATATAAAAAGAATTATTGCTTTAAGAAGATTTTTGTTTTCAATAAATATATGATGAAACAAGTTTAACAAGTTATTTAAAAGCTAAATCCTCATGTCTCTCCAACCTAAATGTAGGAGAATTTGATGTTAACTTTTGGGTGTGGGAGAGAGGCTCATGGAAGTTTGATAGTCGGCTCTGCTGTATTCTAGGTGTTGCTAGTGAAAGGGGATGCTCTCTCTTGGGTTCCTCACTCTGCTAATCAAGTTGTGGACTAGTTAGATGAGCAAGGAGCAAAACAATGGTTTCCTTTTTTAGAGATATTTTTCCTCCTCGAGTTCATAGAACTTTTGTAGTATATGTACATTGCTTTGTCTATGCAAATAATGGTAAGTTTTGTGATGCAGTATGCATTTATACCTTTTGACCAACATTTGTATATCTTTGGTAGGATTTTTCACCCTTCTTTGTATTTTTATTCAATGGAAGGAACATATTTTGTTTCTGATAAAAAAAGTTGTTTATAGTTGAATAGGGCTTGTGATTGGATAAACATTTACCTATGTAGGGTTTTGTCAGATGTTGTCAAAATATTATGTGAATGGCCGAATACCTTAGCCTTGAGTTTTGTATATTATATATAGACTTTACAAAGATGCTATACATGGAAAGCAAATAAAAGTAAATAAATCCCCGCATGATTCTAGCCCTATACATGTAAACTATAATCTGTCAAATAATATATGCTAACTGTACAGAATAATAAATGGAGAAATAAGGAAAGAATTGTGGGCTAAAATGAGGAAAGAATTGTGGGCTAAAATAAGGAAAGAAGTGTGGACAGCAAAGCTGTCCTTTGACAGCCCCCTCAAATTGATGCAGGTTGATCAACAAGCATCAATTTGCTACTTAGCAAGCGATATCGATGATGAGGTAGAGCCTTGGTGAAGATATCAGTAATTTGTAAGTCAGTGGAAATATGTGGAAGAGTGATAACACGAGCTTCAAAGGCTGCACGGATAGAGTGACAGTCCACTTCAATATGCTTTGTGCGCTCATGATAGACAGGATTAGCCGTGATCTGAATAACACTTGTATTATTGGCATGTAGAGGTGTAGGATCGGTCTCAGAAAAATCTAACTCCGCAAGCAAAGCTCGAAGCCAAATGATTTTAGAATAAGCAAGAGACATCGCCCGGTACTCAGATTCCATAGATGACTTAGAGATTCTGTCTTGCTTCTTACTTTTCACAAACATCTTAAACTAAAACTCCCAACGAAGATAGTTTTTTTTGCCATTGAAACGAACAATAGAATATTCTCCAGACATTACGAAGACAGAAATAGCATAGGAAACAAAAAAAAACATCGTCAAAGAGCCTAAATATGATAACAAACCTCCAAATAATCGAAAATCTCCAAGAGCCTAGAAGCGAAGAAACCTAAAGAAAACTCCAAGATCACACCACAGATGTGTTGTCACAACCACAAAAAAAAAAAAAAAAAAAAAAATAGAACCCAAAAGCTGGGCTAGAGTCCGAGAGCCGCTAGGGCTAAATCCGAGAGCCACTAGGGCTAAATCCGAGAGCCACTAGGGCTAAATCCGAGAGCCGCTATGGCTAAATCCGAGAGCCCCTAAGGCTAAATCCGAGAGCCACTAGGGCTAAATCCCAGAGCCGCTAGGGCTAGATCCGAGAGCCCCTAGGGCTAGATCCGAGAGCCCCTAGGGCTAAATCCGAGAAAACCCAAAGAAAAACTAGAAAGCGTTTAAACTCTAGGTTCAAAACACAAGCTCTGATACCATGTCAAAATATTATGTGAATGGTCGAATACCTTAACCTTGAGTTTTGTATATTATATATAGACTTTACAAAGATGCTATACATGGAAAGCAAATAAAAGTAAATAAATCCCCGCATGATTCTAGCCTTATACATGTAAACTATAATCTGTCAAATAATATATGCTAACTGTACAGAATAATAAATGGAGAAATAAGGAAAGAATTGTGGGCTAAAATGAGGAAAGAATTGTGGGCTAAAATAAGGAAAGAAGTGTGGACAGCAAAGCTGTCCTTTGACAGATGTTTGGTGGAGTAGGTTTAACAGGTTATGTATGAATGCATGATAGATTGTACATAAATGAGCTTAAGGCTAGTCAGCATTGTTTCTTTTTCCTCCCTTCTAGCCCCACTCGTGTGTTGGTAGGGAGATCGGGTTGGAACCCTAATATAGTTATTTTTCTTAATGCTAATTGATAGGAATTAGCTTCATGTTTCAACACACAAGTATCCATTGGTAGCTAATATGGTTATCTACATATATATATATATATATATAGTTGTTAACAATTTCCGATATATGATACAATACAATAATATGATATATTTTTTTTTATGGAAATTGATATATATCACAATCTCTATTTTACTCTTAAGTATATCATACGACATATATGATACACAATACTATACGTAATACAACAACACACATACCTTTACTATTCTTCATAATTTTTAAGAAAAATCAAATAATTTTTTTTTCTCTTTAAGGAATTATTATATTTTTTTTTTTTTTTTTTTTTTGATAGGAAACGATAACGGAATATATTGATAAAAAGAAGATACAATTAGAAGGATGAGAAATCCTCCCACCAAAGAAAACAAGACTACAAGTAATCAAATATAAGATATACAATGAGAAAAAGACTAACGGCCTATTTACACACCGCTAACCAATCAAGTTGTAACACGTTAAGAGGTATCCCCTTAAAAACCTTAGAACAAAAAGCCATAGAGAAGCCAAAAAACGAATAGAATCCCAAAGATACCCTGAATTCCTTGCTTTATCCTCAAAATCCTTGCATTCCTTTCCCGCCACACCACCCACATTAACGCGATGCACGCGTCTTGCCATAAAACAACCCCTCTCTTAGAAGATCCGAAACCATTAAAATTAGTAAAAAACATGTCAGATATGCTCCTTGGGGAGACCCAATCCATCTTTGCTAACTGAAATAATCTGTGCCACAACCCTTGGTCAAAGAGCAATGGAGGAAAAGGTGATCTACTGTTTCTCCATGCTTCATGCACAACTTACATATGTCGGGACTAAGTGCTTTGTGGGGTCTCCTCAATTGTAGCAAGTCATTAGTATTAACCTTCTTGTGCGCCACCAACCAGACAAAGGACTTGACTTTGAAAGGGACTTGAGAATTCCAGACAAACTTAGTAGGGAACACTGGAGGCGACTCAGAATATTGGGATAAGGCCAGAAAGAAAGATTTGACTGTGAAGAGACCTGAAGGAGATAAGGACCATGATCTCTTATCTGGAACCGAAGGAGATATGTGTAGACGATCAAGAGACCGCATAAGGCTTTCTAAATCTTCTATCTCAGGATCAGTAAGATTTCGGCGAAAGTTGAAATTCCAAGAGAAAGGACGGGAATATCCAAGAATTGATGAAATAGGAACATTTTTATCCGTGACTACGCTAAGTAATCTTGGATATTGTATTCCCAAAGGTTGATCCCCCCACCACAAGTCATCCCAGAACCGAATTCTATCCCCGTCCCCTACCACAAACCGAGTAAATTTGGAAAACTCTTGGAAGACTAGTGCAATGGCCTTCCAAGGACAACGATGAGACCATCTAACAATATTGTTGACATCCCAGCCATTGGAGTGAGAACCATAAATGCTTAAGATAACCTGATGCCACAGAGCAGAACCCTCCCTAGGATATCTCCACAACCACTTCCCTAAAAGAGCGACATTCCTCATAGAAATCTTTCCGAAACCCAAACCCCCTCTCGACTTCGGTTTGCACACAACGTCCCAATTAACCAAATGGTCTCTTTTGCCTTCCCCTACGCCTGACCAAAGAAATTCTCTTTGCATTCTCTCAATTTTTGCTGCCACAGAAGCGGGAATCTTAAAAAGGGAGAGAAAGTAACAAGGCATATGGGTTAGACAAGATTGAATGAGAGTTATCCTACCTCCAAAAGATAAATACGCCTTCTGCCATCCATCTAATCTCCTTGATATCCTCTCAATCACAGGATCCCAAAAGCCACTCGCCTTAGGATTCCCTCCCAGAGGAAGACCTAGGTAAAGTATAGGCCACCCAGAAGCCTTGCAGTCAAGCATCTCGGCCAGCCTAGAAAGGTGATTCTGTTCAATATTAATGCCATAGATGTTGCTTTTATCAAGATTAACTTTCAAACCAGATATATATCCAAACACTAGCAGAACATTCTTAAGCGTCATCATATCCTCTTCTCGAGTACTGGAGAAGAAAATGGTATCATCTGCAAATTGTAAATGGGATACCCTTGTTCTGTTCTACCCACCCTGAATCCTTCCAAGACGTTTCTCTCCTCAGCTTTCAATAACATCCTACTCAATACATCTGCCACTATAGTGAACAAAAAAGGTGATAAAGGGTCGCCTTGTCTTAAACCTCTAGATGCCTTAACCCACCCTTTCGCATTACCGTTCACTAGGACTGCATAAGAAACCGAGGATAAGCAACCTCTCATCCATTTCCTCCATCTAAGACTAAACCCTTTCATCTCCAACACATGATCCAAAAAATCCCAACTCACATGGTCATAGGCCTTTTCAAAGTCAATTTTAAATACAACTCCTTCCTCCCCTGTTCTTCTTTTCTCATCCACTATCTCATTGGCTATGAGAACTGCATCCAAAATTTGTCTCCCTTGCACGAAGGCTCCTTGAGTGGAATGGATAGTCTCGTGAAGTACTCCTCTTAGTCGCCCTGCTAACACTTTGGCTATTATCTTGTAAAGACTAGTGATCAAGCTAATGGGTCTAAAGTCTGAGATTCTCCTTGACATGCTTTTTTTGGGTAACAAAACTATAAAGGAAGCGTTAGTGCTCTGATTGATAATTCCACTCCTATGGAATTCTGCAAACACTCTCACTATATCCTCCTTTATCACTTCCCAACAGTCTTGAAACACTGCAATGGTAAAGCCATCCGGCCCAGGAGCCTTATCCCTATCCATTTGAAAAATGGCCTTATAAATCTCTTCTTCAGTAAAGGGGGATTCCAATCTAGACGCATTCTCACCAGAAATAGGGGACCAATCTAAGCCTTCCACTCTCCACGATTCTCCAGAAGGACTCGCGTAAAGCTTTTCGAAATACCTTAGGATCTCCTCTTTTATACTCTCTGGATTATTCAACATTAGACCACTTTCATTCTCCAACTCCTTGATAAATTTCCTATTTCGCCTGCCATTGGCCACCTTATGAAAAAATTTTGAGTTGCAATCCCCTTCTTTTACCCATTTCACCCTAGCTTTTGTCTCCAATGTATTTCTTCTCTCAAAATCAACTCCTCTAGCTCCCCTTTTCTTAAAGCTCTTTGGACTAAAAGTTCATGGGATAGTCCCCTTCTTGCTCCAAGGAATCAAAGTTAGCTAAGACAGATAATATATCTTTTTTCTTTTTACTTATCTCTCCAAAAGAAGTCTTATTCCACTCTTTCAATTTGGCTTTAACGAACTGTAATTTCCTCATGAACTTGTGTCCTTCCCACCCATTTCCTTGAAACTCTCTCCACCATCTTCCAAAATTCTCCTTAAAACTAGAATGTTGCAACCACATATTCTCAAACCTGAAAGGCGTTGGACCCCACTTGAATGGATTGGTTTCCAAAACATCGGCCAATGATCCGAAGTCCACCTTGGCAGTACTCCTTGAAGACTTTGAGGAAATACTTGTTCCCACTCATTTGAGTACAAGAAGCGATCTAATCTCTTGCATACTGGATTCTCTTGCATGTTTGACCAAGTATATGATGCGCTCCTTAAAGGTGAATCTATCAATTCGCAATCTCTTATGAAGTCATCAAAATCCTTCATGCTTGGAGTTAATCTAGAACCACCCAATTTTTCTGAACTTCTCCTTATAACATTAAAATCACCGCCCACACACCAACGCGGATGAGAGAGCCCAACAATGTCTGAAAGCTCCACCCAAAAATCCTTCCTTAGAGCTGAGTTGTTTGGGCCATAAACTGCAGATAACCACAAAGATTCGCATCCATCCAACGCGAACTTGATTGAGACCGAAAATGAGCCTAACACTACCTCCTCCTTACGCAACTTTTTAGAGTCCCATATTACCAAAATCCCACCCGAAGCCCCACTTGCCGGAAGGGCTGCCCAATCTTTATTTCTGGCTGACCAAACACTACCCACAAACCTTCTGTCACACTCCTCCTTTTTAGATTCCTGAATCATCACTACATCCGGCTTTTCTGATCTCAGAAAATCCTTAACCACCCTTCTCTTTTCTTAGAACCCAAACCCCTGGTATTCCAACTGACTATCTTCATATAAAACTCTCTGACCCTGATCCCGGACCAAATCCAGTTGGTCTCACAATCCTGTAGAGCATCTGCTCTTCCTCCTGGAATATACCTTGATATCCAGAGACTTTAAAACCTCACGTACTTTGCCATTTTCCTAGGGGATAGTCCTTCTATTTGGAACTCGCCTGGAGGAGAGCCCGCACAGGCTCCCAGATTAACTGCAGCCTGACTGGAAACTGAGAGAGGGTTGACGCTCTCGCACATCTGGTTGGGACAAGCAGGCTGGTCACCTCCATTTCTGAAATAGGGATATCAACAGGATTTTGACCTTTGAAAGCATCGTTGACTCTTTTGAAAAAAGATTTGGAATTTACTCGGTTTTCCGTAGGAGCCAAAGATTGAGAAACTGAAACGGGAAGAATGGGGGTAGAAGGACTCAGAATGGGGACGGAAGGGTTCAAGAGGGAATTAGTGAAGCCACTAGAAGAGGGAATAAGTGCTGGTGAAGACTGAAAAAGTGAAGGAGTTACCTCCAAAGACTCCACAACCATCGAACCACAATTCCCCAACAAGTTAGGCCCTTTACCTCTGGTTCTGGCGAAGAAGCATAACCATGGCTGCTGAGCCACGAGGAACAGACCCCACTCGGCCCAAAAATCCTTCCATATCTTCGTCAGATGAAGCTTTGTTCGAAATCCCTTCCTCTCTCCGGCTCCGAAGCCCTTTCCCCTAAATTTTTCTTGTGAATCCTTGGAAATCGAGGAGAAAAAAGAGAGCTTGCACTTAAATCTCTTTTCGCCTGAGATTCGGCACCTGAATCTTCTGCCCTTAAGTCCTCTTCCTATCCACCTTGTTTTTTCCGCGCAAAATGGGCTCGCTGCTGCACCGTAATCCCCGTCGGTGCTCTGAGCTTGGGGAAAGAAAGTTGCCCACAGCTTCCTTGAACCTTGCATCGCCTTCTTCTTCGCTATCCTGCTCGACTGGACCTCGAGGAGTCCGGGGTCTGATTTCCCCTTCTCGTTTGCAGAAGACGAGTCTTCTTCCTTGCGTAACGGAGCCCCAGACTCAAATGGAGTGAACCCTTCTGGGCTTAGGCCCAACCCCATTGGGCCTTTAAGCTTGCAGCCCGTTGTATCTACTTTTAGCCCAGGCCTTGCCAGCGACTGGGCCCTCCTCTCACAGGCCCGACAGCCCACATCGTTGATATCTTCGTCTTCTCCGGCCCACTTTTCTCCTGCTACTTCGATCCCGTCCATCCCATCTGTTTTCAAACACGACTGAGACGGGAGTTTGGTAGCCCTTGTCACATTTGCCGGCTGAGGTAAGCATGGCCTTACCCTTTTCTCCCTCCTTTCTTTGTCTGCTGTCTTCCCCGACACGATATCTCTCTTCCGCCGTTGATCTTCCACTCTCCCTCGTCTTCCTCCACCTGTCCCCGAGTGAGAAGCGACAGCCACCCGAGTCGACTCACGTTTTTCGCCACCTCTCCTTCTTTCTTCATCTCCGATCACTACGACGACGACTGTAAACACCCAATCCCCATCAGACACTTCTATCAGAGCTGGAAGGATTGCCCTATCCCTCATTGTGATCTTTAACCTCGCCCTTCTGAGATCGAACAGCTTCAACGTGCGCCAATCGATTTCATTTACTGTCCCCCATTGTTCCACAATCTTCTTCAGGTGTACCTCCGACCATAGGTGAAATGGCAGCCCCCTTAATTCGATCCAGCCTTCTCTAAACTTCCCGTCTATTTCCGCGTTCTCCTTCGGCGACCATCTTCGCAACTGGATGAAGTTCCTTTCCCCAACCTTTATCATCCTCAAATCATGGAGAAATATGGCTTCCTCGATTGTTTCAACAAAGAAAACACCATTTCTATCTGAAATGGGTACTACCGTTACAACGCCTTTCTTCCCTAAGCTTCTCGCCACTGATCTTCCAACCTCAGCCCAATTCTCCCTGTCAAACTTGCTTTCACACACCACAGCTCGTGCCCATCTCCCAATTGGGACTAGACCACCTCCTCTTGGTCCTTCATCACTGACTACCTTCGCAAATGATCTGTGCATCGATCCTTCGTACTTGTGAGGCCAGCTTTCCCCTCTTATATTCCTTCCCTTTTCTGTTACATTCGGATAAGGGGCCATCAACAGAGACAATAACGCATTTTTTATATTCTCCCAACCTCTGCCCTTGTCACCCTCAGGAATGATCAGAATGGAAGGCTTTTTGTTGGTAATAAACTCCGAGATCCTAATAAACCTTCCATGGTTGTTGAAGCCAACTTCCATCAGATGCACCCTGCTTTTTCCTCTGAATTTTTTGTTGAACCCCATATGACTCTTCAAAGTTAAAGCTTTCGTCAAATAATCAACCAACCACCCAACAGCTTCCCTTTCAAAACCTAATGCGAAAACAGAGCCTCTACTTCTCTCTGTTATCGAGCACCATTCGCCTCCTTGCTCGCCTTCCAACCTGATCAGGAAAGTCTTCCTCTCAACCAATACCTTCATCATCCTCTTAAGGAATTATTATATCAATTGTTTAAAATATACAACAAGGTTAAAAATTGATCATAAAAGGGGGAGAGGGGTAAAATAATTCTACATGAAAAGCTACATTTTTATTGTCAAAAGTCATATAAGAAAAGTAAATTTATTCTTACAATGACTATAAGAGAATTTTCACATTCAAAATGATGATGATTAGTGAATAAAAACTTTTACTTATACATTAGTTTTTTTTTTGGATTCTTTTTTTTTTTTGATAGGAAACAACAAATATGTATATTGATAGAAAAAAGAAGTACAAAAGAAGGACGAAGAATCCTCCCACCAAAGATAAAACTAAACAACACAATAAAAAAAACAAGAAACTACACTATGAAAACTACGAACAAGCTCTCTTAGCTAGACCATCCCATTGGAACTACACACTACCAGCCAATCTAGTTGTAACACGTTAAGGGGAATGCCCTTGAAAACCATGGAACAAAAAGCCCAAAGAGAAGCAGGGAAGTGAATGGAATCCCATAGATTCTCTGAGTTCCTAGCTTTGTCCTCAAATATCGTAACATTTCTTTCCCGCCACACAACCCAAATTAAAGCAATGCACGTGTTTTGCCACAAAACTATCCCTCTCTTGGAAATGCCAAAACCTTTATTGATGGACATCATGTCGGAAATGCTTCTCAGAGGAACCCAATCCATCTTGGCTAGTTGAAATAATCTGTGCCACAACCCCATCGTCAAAGAACAATGTAGGAAAAGATGATCTGTTGATTCTCCTTGCCTCATACACAACTTACAAATGTCAGGACTAAGAACTTTGTATGGTATTCTCAATTGTAGCAAGTCATTAGTATTTACCTTCTTGTGTGCCACTAACCAGACAAAGGACTTGATTTTAAAAGGGACTTGAGAATTCCATACAAATTTAGTAGGGAAAGTGGAGATAAATCGGGTATTTGGGACAAGGCTATAAAGAAAGACTTGACAGTAAACAATCCTGAAGAAGATAAAGACCAGGATCTCGCATCTGAAGCTGAAGTGGATAAATGCATACAATCAAGAGATCACATGAGACATTCTAGATCTTCTATCTCAAAATTGGAAAGATTACGACGGAAATTAAAGTTCCAAGAGAAAGGGCGAGCAGAACCGAGAATTGAAGATATAAGAATATTTTTATCCGTGACTTCTCCAAATAGTCTTGGATATTGGGATCTCAAAGGCTGGTCTCCCCACCACAAATCTTCCCAAAAGCGAATTCTTTCCCCATCTCCTACCACAAACCGAGTATACTTGGAAAAATCTTGAAAGACTTGTGCAATAGCCTTCCAAGGACAACGATGTGACCATCTGACTAAAGTGTTGGCATCCCAACCATTGGAATGTGTCCCATAAATGCTTAGAATGACCTGATGCCATAGAGCTGTACACTCCCTAGGATACCTCCACAACCACTTCCCTAAAAGAGCAAGATTCCTTAAAGAAATCTTCCCAAACCCCAATCCCCCTTTTACCCTCGGCTTACACATTACATCCCAACTAACAAGATAATCTCTTTTACCTTCCCTAACCCCTGACCAAAGGAAATCCCTTTGCAATCTCTCAATTTTTGCAGTCACTGAAGCGGGAATCTTAAACAGGGGATTCTTTTTTTTGGTATGGAAGAAATAACAATAAACATGAAAAGGTGAAACTTTGAAGATGACACATAAGGACATATATATCAACAACATGTACAAGTACATATGACATATATATCAACACGTACAAGTACATATACCCAATTAGAATTTAAACTAAGAATAATATCTCAATATTACAAATTTATTACTTTGATGAATTTATATATTAAAATCATATGAAAACATTCAATGCTAAAGTTTTATGAACTTATATATATTAATTTTTTTTTTTTTTGATAAGTAACTTATATATATTGAAATATATTTTGTTAAATTGAACCATTCAAAGCTCTAGTATTCAATGTTTTCATATAGTTTAACTCATTAAATTCTACTATCTTTCACAAAATTGGTCATACATTACTTCATACTTCATGCTTCCAATATATATAGATGCATATGTTTTCTATTATTTGTCACTATATAAAAAAACTTACGATGCACGATTCATGTGTGTATGAGCTATAGGCAGCTTTTTAAAATATTGTTGACAATAGCCATTTCAAGCCATATTGGCAAAAAACTAAGTAGAAGTTGTAAGATGAAGCAGGAACTTCAAAGTAGGAACTTCTTAGCAAACAAGTGACTTGTGTTTTATGGGAAGCTAGATGTTTATCATGTAGTTTCGTATCAAATATTAAAGTCATAGTTTCATCCTACGACTTCTACTTAATTTTTATTTATTTATTTATAAATTATTGGCTTATGTGGACCTACATGGGAACAACAGGGCATTGTGAATAATATTTTAGAAAGGTGCCTATAACTTATATTTTTTCTACCAAAATGGTCAATTGTGACCTTCAACTAGGCTAATATAGTTGTGTTTATTAATGGTAACTTGACAAGTATGGACTCTCTCCCTCTCTCATCTTTGTGTGTGTATGTGTGGCTGCGTGTGTCTCCTCCTTCCTCCATGTGTTGTGTATATTTCTGTGTTGGTTCAGTACTAACACAATTGTTTTCCTAATGGTAACTTGATAGGTACTGGCTCTCTCTCTCTCTCTCTCTCTCTCTTTTGGCATGAGTGTGTGTTTCTATGTTTGTTAGTGAATAATTTAGTTTTTCTTAATGATAACTTGATAAGTACCCACTATCTCTCTTCCCTTCCACGTGTTATACGATCATTCTCTGTTAGTTGGTGGCTAATCTAGTTGTTTTTCTTAATGGTAATTGATAGGTATTGGCTTTCTTCCTCTCTCTTTTCTGTGTCTGTGAGTGTATGTGTGTTTGTGGCTCATTAGGTTATTTTTCTTAATGATGACATGAAAGGTATTAGTGGCACAAGTCATGGTTAGTGAATACTGAATGGGGTAAAATGGAAGATATCACATTGAAATTCAAATAGTTTTGAATAACAAGATCTTGAACATTTCTCTTTTCATTGTCTTAGAATTTGCTGATCAGCCTGATACTTAGTACCACATATGTTTTTCCAACTTTCTTACTAACTCTTCATTTCTATCACCAAATACATTTTTGGGTACAAAAATGGAAAGGAACTCTTCACTTGAAGAAATGAAAATATGAAATAAAGACTTGTCCTCATTTCTGCTATTAAATGGGCCCTAAAAGTTTCATCAGTTTTAACAAGAGATGTTAGTCCTCAAGAGTTGATTAGTGTTTATATGCTTGCAATTACTATCTCAGTCTGCATTTTCCTTTTTCTGCTTTTTCCCCTAGATTCTGAAGATTGCCCTCTATACAGTTGCAAAACAGGAAGGAAATATCAGCTCATCCTCCAACATGACAGTTTGTTGAGCAGGAAAGCTAACATTTGACATAAATTTACCAGAACAGGAAATGTGACTACTACCATACCAGATAAGTAAACCATTTTTGCAACTTCCAAGTAAACAATGTGACAACAAACATGCTGGTTTTGCAGGGCGATAGCAATGGGAAACCAGAGAACATAATATAAGTGTATGAAATTTACCTTTAATTTTTTGAATAATTGATGTGAAGCTATTCTTCTAGCATCTTTTCTATTGGCATTTGTTGCAGAAGCAGTTGTACAAATATCATCTCCACTCACTTTTGCTTCAACTAAAAAGGTTCCACCCTGCTTTGAGGTTGGAAACTGCAGATCCCAGTTATGATGTTGACAAAGTTCCTGTAGCTCCCGAATAGGATTGAGTTGCAAATCGGAAAAGGTCATGATACGATCCAAAATGGAGAGCATTATGTTCCAAGCATGGTTCAAATCAAAACCCTTGTCCAAAAGAATGGCGCCCATACAAGATTCCACCAAATCACCAAGAGCCTGAATTAACAGAGAAATGATTTCAAAACTTTCTGAATTTGATAATGTTGGAATATGTTAACTTACATGGATATCTTTCAGAATTTAAATATGACTGGGGAAGACCTGTACCATTATTTAGTTTTTTCACATACACCTTGAACTTTTAGGATTACTAACTAGAATAAAGTTGGCTATGGTTTCTCATTGTCATCAATAACAATCAACCAAGAGCACAGAAAGCCATCATATCAGCATTCCAGAAAACCAGAGATCAATAAATCAAATGCTAATATGGAACAACAAGTTGAGAGTGTTGTAGATATCAGCAGCAAAACATACTCAGAGAATTGAGAAAGAAAAAGAAAAAAAGCACAGATAATAAGCATGTGATGTATGCTGACAAGCATACATGAAGTATGCATCAAAAGCAGTAGCTTTCATACATCAATGCAGTCTCTCAAGTTCTAGACTATGCTTGGTTACAACCTTTCACTCTAAGAGAAGTTTGCTGCCATATGTTCATTCCTACAGAGTTCCCAGGGGACTCAAACCTATTAACCTACTACAATAAACAAGAACTAGTTTTATTTATCTTTTATTATTATTATTTTTTTACTAAAGAAAAAACAAATAAATTTGTTAAAAGAAATTTATTTATAAGAATAAATGCAGTTTAATGTCTGATGGCATCTACTAAAATTACATCGAACTGAACACTCATTTAAACTACAATGAATCTACGATAAACTATTCCAATGACTGAAATGCTGAAATAAAATTAACATTAGTTTAAGATAACTAAGCCTATGCTAAATATTAAAATACCACTCCTTTTCTATGTCAAATGCAGAAAATTAACTTGCAATAAAAGAGTTAGATCTTAAAAGATAAAAGGAGGTTAGAGACAAATGGCTGAGGGTGAGATCAATGGACATAAGGCTACCTCCAGCTTGAGATGGATCAGCTTAAACCACAAAATTGCCGCCTTTAGGAATTCAGTGAATTTAGAGACCAAGAAAGAAGCAGCAACAGAGAATCAAAAGGTGTAGCTGGAAACCAAGAAGTAACTAGGGCTTGACCTTCCAACTTGCAGAAACCAGAAAATTACAATAGCAATTGAAAGAGATTGATATAGGCCAGCAGAGAATCTAGAGAACAGGTTTAAAGACACCAACAGCTGCAAGTGACAATGGAGCAATAAAGGTGTTCCAATTACACATCTTGCTGCATGTCTAAAATGTGGTTAAAAATGACAGCTATCGGGTTGAAAATGTTAAATAAAGTTGGGTTTTTGATATCTCCATTCTGATAGTTGACACGCTGACATCTTAATACATAAAATGTAATTTTGAGATCTCATAGATATAGAGATCTCATAGTCTATATCTATTGGGATTCATAAATTCCTGATGTATGACCCAAAATATTGAGAATAATATTGATATATTCTTCCATAGTTAACACAACATTGTGATCACCTTATTTTCTTCCCTTCCACACAGCACCCCCCCCACCCCCCCCACTAATTTCTTAATTCAACTTTCTCTCATCAGAAACAGAAATTAAATAAAAAACAAAGTGAACAAGAAATCCTTCCCAATACAAAATCTAGTCAAAAACCAGAAAAGGTAATAATAAACCACTCGAATGTGGAAACAAAACAAGATATACTAATCATGGATGTTTCATAAGTGTTGAAATTTGGCATTCAAAGTTAGGGTTTTAATTTAGGAAAGTATTTTAGGAATAAAAAAGGAGAGATCATTTAGGATGATTCAGTTTCCTAATTTTAGGAGAGAATCAAGCTAGATTGATATTTTCTTATTCAGTCATTTGTGTATATATATGTGTATGGTGTGTACTTAAAAAATTAATAAAAGGAATTCAGAAATTCTTCATGGTATCAGAGCCAGTTTTTTGAAACCCTAATCCCTTCTGCCCACCTCTTATTCAGGCCATCATTCATTCCGGCCAAATCTCTCTGGCCATCTCTCAATCCGACTATCTCTCTCTCTGGCCATCTCTCATTCCGGTTATCAGTCCCTGTTCTCAAAGCTAAGGGAGAAAACGCTTTCCGGTCGATTGAATCGTCGTCAGAAAACATTCACCGCCGGCGACTTTTCAGGCGAACTTTTCCGGCGACCGTTTTTTTCCACACCGCAAGGAGTACCTGGAGGAGATCTCCAATTTTTCCCAAAGCACCGGAGCCAGAAAACCATCCACGTGCCGGCCACGCGCGTTTTTACGGTAGGCGACTGCATCTCACGCGCCGGCGCGTGAGGGCGCGTGAGCCACTTTCCGGCGACGCGCTTCCTCCTCCAGCCTCGCCTGATGCCGACCAACCACCCTTCTTACCTGTTTCTGCCATCCGAGCCCTGCACGTGCCTCTTTTGGGGTTCTTTTGCCTCCGCGGGCCCTCCGATCAGTTTTTCCGGCGTCCTCCGGCTATTTTTTCTCAACTCCAATCCCTGCACGTGCCTTGGGAAGTGTTCTTTAACATTTCCGGTCCATGACAAAATACGGAATGGCATCATCACAAGTATCCAGCGTCACGGCACCAGAATCAGGGGACAGATCTGAAATTCCAAACCTTGGTGGTAGTGATTCCTCTCCTATTCTCATCACAGGACACAAATTAAATGGCCATAACTATTTACAGTGGTCACAATCTGTGTTGCTGTTCATTTGTGGTAAAGGAAAGGATGAGTACCTCACTGGAGAAGCAGCCATGCCAGAAACTACAGAATCGGGTTTTAGGAAGTGGAAGATTGAAAACAGCATGATCATGTCATGGCTTATCAATTCCATGAACAATGACATAGGTGAAAATTTCTTGTTGTTTGGGACTGCAAAGGACATATGGAATGCAGCCAAAGAAACTTACTCAAGTTCTGAAAATACTTCAGAACTTTTTCAGGTTGAATCAGCCCTACATGACTTCCGCCAAGGAGAGCAGACAGTTACTCAGTATTACAACACACTCACAAGGTATTGGCAGCACCTTGACTTATTCGAGACTCACTCATGGAAATGTTCTGATGATGCAGCAACATACAGGCAAATTGTGGAACAAAAGAGACTGTTCAAGTTTTTCCTAGGACTAAATAGGGAATTGGATGATGTTAGAGGCCGAATCATGGGCATTAAACCCCTGCCAAGTCTCAGAGAGGCTTTTTCAGAGGTTAGGCGTGAAGAAAGTAGAAAGAAAGTGATGATGGGATCCAAAGAGCAACCTGCCCCAACATTGGATGCCTCTGCCCTTGCTACTCGGTCATTTAATAGTAGTGGTGGAGATCGTCAGAAACGGGATAGGCCTTGGTGTGATTATTGTAAGAAACTAGGCCATTATAAGGAGACTTGCTGGAAGCTTCATGGCAAACCGACTGATTGGAAACCAAAGCCACGGTTTGACAGAGATGGCAGAGCACACGTGGCTGCCAACTCTGAGAGCACATCTGTTCCCGAGCCGAGTCCATTCAACAAAGAGCAGATGGAGATGCTACAGAAACTATTAAGCCAAGTTGGCAGTGGCAGTACTACCGGTATAGCCTTCACTGCTAATCGAGGAGGAATGAAGTCGTGGATAGTAGACACAGGTGCTTCTGATCACATGACAGGAGATGCTGTCATTCTTCAAAATTACAAGCCAAGTAATGGTCATTCATCCGTCCATATTGCTGATGGTTCAAAGTCAAAAATTGTCGGGACAGGTTCTATAAAATTTACTAAAGACTTAGATCTTGACTCTGTCCTCCATGTTCCAAACTTGGATTGTAATCTTTTGTCCATTAGCAAATTGGCCCGTGATCTCCAATGTGTTACTAAATTTTATCCAAACTCGTGTGTTTTTCAGGACTTGAAATCAAGGAAGATGATTGGCAGTGCTGAACTGTGTTCCGGGCTCTACCTCCTCTCATGTGGCCAATTCTCAAACCAAGTCTCTCAAGGAAGTTGCGTACAGTCTCAGAGTATGTTAGAGTCTTTCAATTCTGTGTCAAATTCTAAGGTCAATAAAGATAGTGAGATTATAATGTTACACTATCGCCTTGGTCATCCTAGCTTTGTTTACCTTGCAAAATTGTTTCCCAAATTATTTATCAATAAAAATCCAGCATCTTATCACTATGAAATTTGTCAGTTTGCAAAGCATACTCAAACAGTATATCCTCAAATCCCATACAAACCTTCGACTGTTTTCTCTTTAGTACATAGTGATGTGTGGGGTCCCTCACGGATAAAAAATATTATGGTTCAAAGTTGCCATATCAATCATTGACTCGGAAAGTATTGAAATTTGGGGGAGTGTTGAAATTTGGCATTCAAAGTTAGGGTTTTAATTTAGGAAAGTATTCTCCAGCTTGAGGGGGAGTGTTGAAATTTGGCATTCAAAATTAGGGTTTTAATTTAGGAAAGTATTTTAGGAATAAAAAAGGAGAGATCATTTAGGATGATTCAGTTTCCTAATTTTTGGAGAGAATCAAGCTAGATTGATATTTTCTTATTCAGTCATTTGTGTATATATATGTGTATGGTGTGTACCTAAAAAATCAATAAAAGGAATTCAGAAATTCTTCAATAAGTATTGGCCCAAAAAAGCTCCATAGAACTCGGGGGATGAGAAACATGGTTCAAAGTTGCTATATCAATCATTGACTCGGAAGGTATAAAGGCACCTTGTTCTTGGTAATTAGGATTGGTAAGGGACGATAAGAAAAATATGGTAATTTAATAGCTCAAAAAATATTAAAAATATAATTAATGAATATGATATAACTATTATATTTTTATTAGTTATTTATTAAAATGTATTAAATGATATTCTTTTATGTGAACTTTATCATTTTTTATTATTTTTCTAAATTTATATGTAAAATAAATTCAATTATATATCAATTAATTTATTAAGAGTTTATATTTATAACCATATAAATATTCATGTTCATACTTTATGCCCATAGCCATATTAATATCCCCATTTATCTTCCATATATATTTATGAAATCCCATCCTCAACCCATACATGTAATCCATGATGCTATATAATATGATACCATATATATTATTGATATGTGATAAAATACCCAATACCCAATCTTCTTCTCTGGCTACGAGTGAATCTTGTTCTCAAGCTTTCAAGATTGTCACCATGAAGTACAACCAGAGATGTCTATGCAAGAAAAGCCAAGGCACCACAAAAATGTTGTCACTAGTAAAAAATCCAGATCACCATCCAAGATGGTGTCGATAGCAAAAAGGATTAGAAGATGATGATTGGAGGAAGAGAGACCATCGACATCAAATCATCGCTTCTCAAGTTTCAATCACCACAATAGCAATAGCAAGCAATGAAGCAGGGAGATTTTGTGGATGATGAAGAAAAAGAGGGACTTGTGACCTAACTCGGGGTATTAGGGTTGAATTTGAAACTCGGTCGAGTCGAAAAAGTTTTTTCAAAAAAACCGTCCAAGTCAAACGATTCAAGGCGAGTTAGCACCAAGTCAAAATTTAATGTTGTAAATTGTAACTTGGGTTTCAGAATTGTCTCGGACCTAGCCAAGGCATATACAACTTGGTCGAGTTGCACTGGACTCGGCCAATACTTCTAATCCTGGTAAGAAACCCCTTACAAACATATTGGTCCCTTATTATTTACTTAGCTAACTAGTCTACAAACTGGGAGTACTAAACATGGAGCTGAAGGAAAAAACATCCTAAGTCACCAGTGATATCTATAGTTGGGCAAACCCACAAACATCTCCCACTTCGTTGACACCCACAAAATAACGTGTGCCCCCTCCACATAAGAGCAATAGAGGTGTCCTGATCACACATCTTACAACTACAAACCTCAAAGGGATTTTCACATATGCTTCAGTCACAAAAGGCCAAAGATAAGAATTTCTTAACTCAACTTTCATATTAGATTTTTAGATCTTTAGGTGTACCAACAGTTTTCCCACCTTCTACTGAAAAGTTGCCTTCCATCCAACACTAGTGTACTTCATTTCTTCTTGTTCTTCATCCATATTTTTTTTCTCCATAATTTTATCTGTTTACTTCTAGCATGGGCATCCCTCAATGTGCATTTGCTGTTAAGTTTTTAGCAGGATTTTGCCTTTGGACTTTCTTTTTCCTGTCTGGTTCCATCTGCTCAGGTGCCTCTTAAACCCTCTTCTAATATTTAGCAAAAACCTATGTAAAAGAAATTAAACAAATGATAACCTAAATGCAATTTGCAAATAACACCAAGAAGAAAGCTTGAGCTGCCTCAACAGAGTATGACATTGTTACATTCAAGGGCCTGGTTCAGCGGCAGTTGAAAAGATTTAGACTAGAGCTGCCTTGAACGCTGAGATTGCATGTTCTTTTTTTTCCCTCCTTTTTGGAAGAGGAAGAATCAAAGAACATGGTGAGCTCTCTGGTAATTCCCCTCATGATTAATGGATGTCTGGCACAATCATTTTAGCCATCATACCAGTCCTGAACTGCGAAAGTCGCTTTGTGTCACTCAACACAGATATTCATAGTTCCATGCCTAAATTTTAATTCACATGGACCCAAATAACTAACAGAATTTTATTAAATATTGCTCTATGTTTACCACAAAATGCAAAATTTTCAACATTGAAATCAGCACCAATAGTTTCATTTTGGGATCTCAACAAATTTCATCAGCACCAACTTTGCAAACTTGCAAGCTACTATAAAAGTGTACCAGTTAGATTAAGCCCAAAATTGTGTTTGAATAAAAAATAAAAAGATAAAAGTTCACAATGATACCTTTGGACACTTTGGCCCTTCATGCAGATCCTTATCTAAGGTAGGAGTTCTAATAAAGTCCACATACTTCTTTATTGCCTCAGAGAGGCTACTGGCATCGCATATAAGAAATTCATGTAAGGATCGACTCACTGCAACATTTGCAAATGACTTATTGTTCACAGACAATGATCTCAAATCTGTCATCTGGCCAGGCTTCAGCTTTGGATAAACAGAATAAAGGTATGACGTGATTAAATAATCCAAGACAGCATCTCCAAGAAACTCCAGCCTCTGTTCAAAAGGTCAAATTATTATAAAATGTGGTATCCTGACATAAAATGCTGCAAGGACTCTGGGTTGAACTATTAATCAGGATGAATCATGCTCATCTAGCATCCAAAGTGGTACAGAACAACCAAGCACATACCTGATAGCAGCCCCCTCCATGCTTGTTATAAGAAGGATGTACAATTGCCTGTAGAAGTAGACCTTTATGGAGAAACTCATGACCTAACAATTTTTCAAGGGCAGGAACATCAGTAGAAGAGGCAAGCTGCATGTAGCTTGTGCTTGAAATGCAAGCATTAATAACTTGAAAGGCTTCAAAGTCCACTTGTATGCCAATCCATTTAAGGAAAACAGTTGCAGCTTTAAAGCCACTGTCAACAATGAATGCACCAACCAGAGCCTCAACCACATCTGCAATGGTTTTCTTGTGTAGCCAATGATGACATTTACTGCATCTGACTTCAGTTGTAGGAGTTTTACCACACCGAGAATGAATGGCCATTTCAGTTTCCTTCTCACATATTCTGGGACAGCGATGCCCAAGTGCAAAGAATTGGCCAGGATCAAATGACTGATCACGGATATAAACCTAAAATGCAAGGACAAATACAATGCAGTTAATATTTATCTTTTTTCACTTATTTATCCATTTTTTACTTGTCAAACATTCATTTACCACTTCGGTAACTGCTGTTTCTGTCAGCATGAAGGTATCCATAGATCACATTTCAGTTCCTTGGAGAAGGCCTTTCATACACTTCGGCATTTTATTTTCCCCAGATATTTTAACTAGGGGATGGGAACTTTATCATCAGATATAAATTTACCATGTTTTGGATATTCATAATTAGGAAATTGACTTTTCTTGAATATGAGATCCTCCCAAAATTTGGTGCAATCTCTTACCCATCTTAGCCCTGCTATTTCCATTCTCATTCTTAGGGAATGGGGGAAAAAAAAGGAGAGAGGATACCCCATTTTAATTCCCTTATGTATAAACAAATCTAATTTTTGTAAATATAATTTGAAGGATTCTTTTGCAAATCTGCATTACTTCCCATGCAAGTCCTAAAGTTATTAAATACTAGAATGAGAATAAAATTTGACAGGAATATCAAGTCCTGAACCTAACCAAACACTGGAATCAGAATCTTATATCCATTTCATTCCAACGATCTATTTCCTGAAATGGGATTCTTATTCTTGACCTCAGATTTCTGCAAATCAAGCACATCCTTTTTGTCCATGTTTGATACCAACACTCACCTTAGCACTTCATCGTTAGTATGATGGGCTAATCTTACTTCTAGAGATTCATCACCAACCTGGTACATAAATGTCTAAGGATTCATTGAGAATCTTGCTCTGTGGACAAAAGTTCCAAAAATTCCATGATATAAATCACAATGAAAGCAAAAGAATTTATTTTTGATCAATTTATTTGCCTATCAACGAAAAAGGAATATGTTCAATCAAGTGAAATACAACATTATGAGGCTAAGCTATAAAATAAAATAAAAAGTAAAAAATAAAAAACAAGGACAATGAATAAATTATTTTCCTAAAACAAAACCATATACCTGTAAATTCCTTCTAACTGCTAGCTTGAATAAATTGGAATTGTTTACAACATTAGAACGTCTCCGAGTTAGTTCTCCTTCATCAAGGGCATCATACAAAAGAAAAAGGCGCCTGCCAACTGCAAATTTGAGGAAAGCATCACCAAGTACTTCCAGCCTTTCAAGAGAAAAGCGCTCCAAGCACTTCTCTGTTGTGAGTGCTTCTAGAACCTAGTATAGAAGACCTCTGCTGTTGTTAGCAAATTGGTTTAGTGTATACACAGATTCCCACTAGAATTTGAATAATGCCAAAACCAACTGAATATAAACACATTGCTTATCAAATAAATATTATATCTGAAAAACAGTCTTACGCGATGAGCAGTAATTTCAGCTCCCTCTGGGAATGAAGCAGATAACATGTTTTTCAGTTCAATAGCCACAAGCAAGTTTTCCAAACGGTGCATAATTGATGGTAGCAAAGAGACTGAACTCCCAATATCTTTTGAAAAGCCAATAATCTTTAAATGACAAAGCTCCGGAGGTATATCCATAAAGTGCTCCTCCAATTCATGTGACTCTGTAGATTGACATTAAAGCTCATATACCAACAGCTAAAAGTGAATTTAAAGAAATAAAATAACAGCAGTGGAAGATTATTATTACATTGACACTGAGATCATAAGTCCAGAATCAAGAGAGGGGCAAGTACTTGACACAAGTGATAAAATGGGGAGAAAAAAGGAAAAATTAAAAACAAAATAAAATGCAAACCTCTCTACTCACATCTTTACTAAAGAAGAGTGGAGGGCAGCTAAGGTTCAGCTCACAATTTAAAGAGCTCAAGTCAGTTTTAAATCATCTATTGAGTTTGCCAATGAGCTCAACCTAGCTATACCACAAGTCAATCTCAAGCCTATGACAAGTGAGTCAGCTCATTTTCTATCCCCAACCAAATGCAGGGGATTTATTCATTGTCCCAGTTGGGTGATAAGTTGATTTGTAGGACTAAGGAAGTATTTATTCTATATGAACGTCAAGCTCTTCCCTGATACCAGTGACAATATTAAACGAGTATTTGCCTAACTAGGGAAAATAACATCTCAGAACACAGTAACACAAAACAACCTCTACAATATTCTATAATACAGATGATAGATAAAAAGCCAATACATCCAACAAACCAAATAAACACAGTGATTGAAATTTTATTACTCTAAAATAAGATTTTTTATTTAAAAAAAAAAAAAGAAAAAAAAAAAAGAAAGAGAGAGAATGACTATAGCAGATGAAACAATAGAAAATATTTGCAAACTCTTCTCGTACTAACAATAACAACCTGAAAGCAAAGACATAATAGACAAATACCTGAACTCCCATGCTTTCGGTTGTGTAACAAGTTGCGCAAAGAAAAGAGGCGTTTTGCTGACAGAAGAGGTTGTTTAGGAAATTCAAGATGGATACCAAACCTGATGTCAAAATTGACCTTAATTATAGAGCATCAAATCAAAATATATTGCAAAATATTCTGTTAGATAAGAATGCAGAAGCATAAACTGAGACATGCTTAATCAAAGCCTGTGATCCAAAAATGAGCAGATGGGTAGTCTGCTTGGTATATAAAATAGGTCATATTAGCATTTCCACCAGATAATGTTCTTCCCTACAACCAAACTTATAATTATTGGGTTTGATGGACTTATTGCTTGCAAGCGCCACCTAAACCTGCATGGATCAACTATCCCAACCATACACATGATTTGGGTCTTTTTCTCTTTCTTAATTTGTTAAAAGATTGGATTTTTTCAAAAGATTTTCTAAAACTTTACAAAGATCCTAATGTATTAGATGCTCACTTTCCCTTTCTTAAAATCAAGATCTTTACTCTCTTACATGGAAACAATCAGACATATGGATCACAAATAAATAAAAAAATGGGATAAGGTCACTTCTAGATTTTTGTACGATCATCCACATAAATGAGAAAATTGGAATAGAACCTGTAAAATAGCCTTCTACAACCACCTAAACGCAGTGTTGGCATCTCCTCCATTGGAGTGTTACTCTTAACTACTCAACATGATCCGATGGCACATCACATCATTCTACTAGGTGAGTTTCACAACCACTTTCCTTAAAAAGGCTATACTCCACAAGGAGATCTTTCCTAAATGCAAACCTCCTCTTCTTGGGCCTATACACCCAGTTCCAACCAATAAGGTGAATTGTTTTTTCTCGTCTGCAGTTTCTCAAACCCTCAACACGACTTTGACTGCAATCTTATACATAGAAAAGAAGTAAAAAATTGTGTTAAGATAACTCTACCACTTAAGAACGCATAATTTTTCTCCTAGTCATCTAAACATAGTAAGATCATCCCTCCGGCAATCAACTGAACATGTCAGCAACAACTTTTGGCACTCTTATTGTTAAAACTATATATATATATATGGTACATTTAAAAATGTTTACCAATCTTATAAATATGTCATGTGTCACAAAAGGCGTGATTAGCGGGTGCATAAAACACATGTATCAATTTTTCCTTTTATTATTATGGATTTTGCTTAAAAGTTTAATTGAACTTGTTCTCATGCTAGTCCAAATGGTTAAAGTGATTCTCTTCAATCTTTATTGGTTTTAAAATAATTTGGTTTCGTTCAAAGAATTGGACTGTACAAATGGCAGGAAAAAAGTTGAATTATGGTCAGACCACTGTTTTGGTTAAAGTTATTATAATATTGATAGGAACCTCCCCTACAACCAAGCTCAAGAACAGAACCAAAAGCTGCATGAAGACTAAATGCAGCCAGGTTTAATAGATGTTACAATTATAGTATAGTACCCAAGTGTATTCACTCTCCTTTTGCAACGGAATCTAGTTTCCCCTTTCCTACATTTATATATCTCTACATTTTATTGAAAATTTTCCCATTGAGGATCAAAATGTGGGGAACATAAACCTTTTCAAAAAGGAAATTAAAATAAAATAATATAAATATAATAAAAGTATTAGAATCAATGATATTTAGAAGTCCAGGTACTTACGTTTTCCACGTATATTCTAAATGACTTGAATCTTTGTATGGGCTGTATCCATTCGTTCCAGCAGAAATGCGAGAAACAAAGAAAAATGCCTTCTTGTATGGAGCATATACTAAACTATTAATGACATCACTTTCTCTATAGACACCATCAGCGAGTCGCAAATGGTCATTCAAAGGAGGAAGTTTGTCAACTCTATCTGCTGGGTTCCTGAAAATTGGTGACGACAAACATCTTCTAATAATCTGCCAATCTACAGTTATCATGTTTTCACATTCATTCAGAATGACAGGCAGCAATAGGTAGAAGGTTGATGAGCTTGATTTACAAAAATCACTCTTTCCCAAGTGAACAATCTCAGTTTCAAAGATTGACCGATTAAGGATGACTTGAAGATACATTTCTTGGAAATTATGTGCCTGCAGAATCTGCACAAGTATAAAAGTGTAAATACTGGGAAAATACATCAAGTAGCATTAATTTTCCTCAAGAACATATCCTTTACCTCATTTTCATCAAATTCTGTAACTCCTGAAGGGACAAGCTCAGTCATTACAGATCTACCATGAGAGAGATGAAGATCTAGTACCATTCTCTCAGCCTCTGCAGGAAGAGGTGCTTTGACAAAAAGACCGAACTTTCTATAGATCCGATCTTCTGGAATAGGAGTAAATTTAATATAGTAAGAGTTAAGACAAATATGCTCCAAGTTACTCCAGGAGTCTTTAAGTGCGGCAGGAACTAGCATTTCATGAAGCTCTTCTCGTGAATCTTCATCTGCTACATGGAGAACAAATTTATAGTTGAAATAACTCATAGTGAGATGAAACGTAGAAAGAAGGCAACAAAATTACAATAGTGAGTTACTATGGCTTAACCTTCACAACTATCAGAATCAGAAGAAACCAGCATTAATTCCTCATGTGCATTGCCTTGATCTGGCAGGAGATAGTCATTTAAGGCACCCAGTTCATGCAAATCTTGAATTGCTTTCAGACAGGCATCTTTCTTAGCAGCCTCCATTGAAGATTGTGGTGTGCTAACAATTTGATGGATTGGAGCACTGGAAGGCAGATTTATTTGGCAGACAGTACCTCCTGAATCATCAAAGTAATAGAACTCTGGCTTGGGGTTGAAATATCTGTAAAATAAATTTATACATCTTAATGAACCAATACTAGAAAGAAATTTGTGCTAAAAATTTATCTAGTTGAACTTTTATTGAGGTACCAAACCAATTCAGAACAAGAGCATACTCATCATGCAAGAGTTTTGAACAATATTGATGGAGCAACGAAATACTATATACAGAACTAATGGAGGCCCCAGATGAATCAACTTTATATATTCTTTCCTCAAGGTCAGTAAATGCCTCACTGGATGTTCTGACTGAAATTTCCATATTCATTCGATCTTCATCTTTTTTGAAATGTTCTATCAAATCAATCTCCTTTTGCTTGCCACTGCAACATTAAGAAGGATGACAATGGTTATTGTATTAAAGAAGATAACATAAAAACAGAAAATTCACATACAGCATATTTCAAAAAGCACCTGTCAACCAAAAATGCATATTCAGATTGAGGCATACGTGCACGCCCTCTAGACTGTATAAAGCTAGCAACAGTCTCCGGGAGATCAAACCGTATCACAAGGCAACATGTCTGAATATCAAGTCCTTCTTCACCCACTTTAGTTGCCACCAATAGATTTAACTGAAAAGTCAATTAATTATATAAATTTACTGCCGGCTTTAATCCAGTAGAGCCAATGAGGAAACATGTTTTCTTCTATCAAAGAAAATTTCAGTCACCATCAGCAGAGCCTTGGCCCAAAATTCACAGGAAGGTGTGGCCTAACTATTCATGCTAGAAATGCCATGGATTTCATATTGGAAATTTGAAAATTTGCTGCAATAGAAATGTGAAGCACAGCATGCTAACAATGAAGAGGAAAATTGGGTTAGTTTAGGATTCTTCAAACTATACTATTTTATTCCATGTAGAAATATCTCAGAAATTTTATGCATGTTATTATGAGAGATTATTCAGCATCAGTAGTAATTTGATTTTGGGCTATTCCTTGTTGAGATTCTGTTCAGTCTGGTTCACAGTTTAGAGTATCTACTTGCTACTGATAAAAAATAAAAAATAAAGAAGAAAAAATAAAAGAAAGAAAAGGAAATTGTCTCTTCACCGTAAGTTTCTTTTTATTTCTAGTGGACTGTTTACCTTTTAAGAATATCTGTGTAATTTGAGTTTCTAAACTGAGTTCAATTAGGAGTTTTATGCCAGGTAGGTGAGAAGGAATGAAGACGATAGGCTGTAATGGATGGATGCTAAGAAGGGGAAATTTATTGTTAAATCCTTCTACTCTTTTCTAGGGCAGGAAAGAGCAGTTGCTTTCTAAAGTCTTTAATGAATAGACTTTTTTATTTTATTTAACTTGTGGAAAACAAGGGAAATAAATAGACTCTTGCTCTAACTGATCAGCAAGGACTTCTCCTAAAAACTAGGGATACAAATAACTCCAAAGAATAATCCAAAACAACATAATAAAAGAGTCTTAATCCTAACTGCAGGTCATATTCTGCTGACCTTATTTATTTTGAATGCCTAGCAGATAAAATACTAACTAATAGATAAGATAAAAACTCATGATTATCTACACTTTCCCTACAAAAGCTATTTGGAACCTGATGGTCCTGACCAACGCAGGTTTCTTTGCTTGGGAAGCTTTTTGGGGAAAGGTTTTGATGTTGGACCAGCTGCAAAGAAGATGGTCTCTGGTAAACCATTGCTTTCTTTGTGTTGGCAAGTTTGTTAAGAATACCATTCATATAGGAAGTCAAATTAATTTTATTACACGCTGATTTGTAATTGATTTACTTTAGGAAGGTTCACATTCTTTTCTGCCTTTATTCTTTTGAGATTTTTTTTTTTCTTTTCTGATCTTCATGAAAATTTTATGAATTGATTATGAGGAATAAATTCCCTATTTTCAATTTACCTTACATATATATACATACTTATTGTCAGAACACATGATATACACTATGAGACCAAATCCTACATGCTTAAGCTTTTAGGAAAATTGGTTCATCTTTAAAATCAATATACAAAATGTATTTTTTTTCCACATGGTATTAAAGCTAAAGGCTCTTCACAGTAGAGTTTTGCAATTGTCAGGCACTTACTACTAACAACAAAGAACCACCTTTCATTAATTTATTTTTTAATACTTGAATTCCTATCTATCACATCATATAAAAAATGTCTGAAGTGCTGAGCCAAGCAACCCCCTTAAAACCGTCTCTTTTTTGAAGAAGAGGTGCACCTTGCAGTTTTCCAGTTTAACAAGGAAATGGCCCCTGACCCTGATGGGTTTACAATTGCAATGTATCAAGAGTGTTGAGATGTGATTGAAGAGGACCTTATGAGGGCGCTTCTAGAGTTCCACAGTAATGGGATAATATATCAAAGTACTAATGCCACTTTTATTGTTCTTGTGTCGAAAAAGAGTCAAACCATTAAAGTCTCATATTTCAATCCTATTAATTTGGTTACAAGTTTATATAAGATAATAGCTAAGGTCTTATCAAAGTGTTTATGTGGAGTTCTCTATGAAATAATCTTTATATCTCAAGGATCCTTTGTTGAAGGGAGACAAATTTTGGATGCCATGTTGATAGCCAATGAAGTGGTGGATGAGAAAAGGAGGTCGAGGGAGGAAGGGGTGGTCTTCAAAATTGATTTTGAAAAGGCCTATGACCATGTTGATTGAGGTTTCTTGGACCATGTGCTAGAAAGGAAAGGTTTTAGCTCAAAATGGAGATCTTGGATCAGGAGAAGTGACTTCAACAAGTTTTGCAATCCTAGTTAATGGAAATACTAAAGGTTAGGTTAAGGCCACTAGAGGTTTAAGACAAGGAGACCCTCTTTCTCCTTTCCTTTTTACTATAGCACTAGATGTCCTAAGTAGGATGATCATTAGAGCGGAGGAAAGTGGTTTAACTGAGGGCTTCATTGTGGGTAGGGACAAGATTAGAGTGTCTCTACTATAATTTGCAGATGACACCATTTTCTTCTCTACAGCCTCTCTGGAATATTTGCAAAACCTCAAGCTAATCCTATTGGTTTTTTTCAGACATTTTTGGGAAGTTTAGCAATCACAAAGGAGTTTATTTTCAGACCTTCTACAAGCTGACTAGGAATATAAGTATATATATTTGATCAGTAACCAACTAGGAATATATTGACCAATGGAGTTGAATTATTAGCATTACAAGGGGTCTTGCAGATGCGCCCACCGTGTTCAGGAGTTTCTTTCTTTGTGGAAGGAGACTCTTCAGTTGTGACCTCCTGCACCTCCTCCAAGAGTATGGGTCCTTGGAGATATAATAACTGGATGAGCAGGATTCTTTGGCTCCCTAGATAGATGGTTATTTTATTTGTCTAGAAACCAGGGAGGGTAACCAAGAGGCCAATTACTTTGCCAATGGGGAAGCTAAAATTGCTTGTAGTGTTTGTAGGGAACTATTCACCAAGGTCTAAAGGAAGGGGATAATACTATTAATTTGTTATTTATCAAGTTTTTCCTTCTCTCTGTGTGAAGGATCACTCCTTTTTCTTGTACTTTTAATCTTTCCTTTGATAAAGACTGCACTTCCAACAGATATACATGTCTGGCCTTTTGTCCAAATCAGCTTGATATACATTGTTGGCCCATTAACTAAAAGTGTAAGCTTTTGAGTCAATTGGTAACCTAACATGATATCAGAGCCTTGGTTTACAAGAGGACATGTGTTTCCAAGCTTTATCCATGTCTATTCCATAATTTATTGAAGTTATGTCCAAGCCCATAGAAGGTTGCTTGTGAGGCAAGGTGTTGGGGCTTTGCCCAAATCAGCCTGATATCATTGGTGGTCCTGTACCCTCGAGCTTAAGCTTTTGGGTTAATTAGTCACTTAACAATATTTATATTTATCTGATTAAGTAGTTGTCATGCTCAGACTGTATTAACCAAAGAGACCAAATGCAACACCAAAAGTAGCTCTCTGCTGAAGATTGAATGAACTAAGATGTCAAAAGAAAAATCTGTAACAAATCTTTACTTTATCAGAAAACCTTTTCTCTCAAGCATTGTATCCATTCGTATTGGATTAAAAGATGTCGTATTTTCCAAATTGGACATGATTCTCTAAGACTTCATTCAAAAAAGCTCACAGATAAAGAAAGTGCAAGAGCCAAGGAATAGGAAGCATTTCAAAATTGCAAACCAAGATTTATCTGGTTCCCTATGTCAAATCACAAAAGCAAACAGCAGGAAAGATATTAATGTTGCATTGTACCACAAACCATTGTTAACTAAAAAGAAATAAAAATATCCTTATTATGTTATAGAAAACTAGCATAAACCTCGCTTGAAAGAAAACACTTTGAACAAGTTGTATGAAGAATAGCTGTGACCTTTGAAAAACTGTTCCAAGAAATACAAAGAAAGAAAAGAAAAGAAAAGAAAAGAATAACAAACCAAAGCAAAGCAAATATTTTTCCAGAAAAAAAAAAAAAAAAATCTCACTTAAAGGACTAAAGCCATATACAAATGTAGTCTAAGCCTATTATGTAATTATGAAATAAAATGGTAATTGTAACTAAAGCTAAAAACCAAATATAGTTTCAAAATCTATTGCAAAATCAACTTTAGGAGAAAACAACATTTTTCCAATACTATTTTAATACAGTGAGATCACTTCTTTAACATCACATAGAACAGTTTCAGCCATGAGGTGGTCTTAACCTGTAAATTGAATTAAAGGGGAGAGAAAAGTCACCCTACTGAAAAGCAGTTGCAAGAAATAGGTCTTACAATTTAGATGTCATGCACAATTAAAGATGTGTAGTCCTCTTTATGAACAAGATATGTCCATTTTGGACCTGGAGTTTGTCCAATGCATCTTAAATAATTGGCACCCAGAAAAGGTGAAATACAAGCTGATGAATTTAAGGTTCCCATGGGTCAGAAGAAACCAACAGTAACAGTCAACAAAACTGTGAAGCATTACCTCATTAGAGCGGAACTTGTCAAGGATTATGTTCATGGATTTCCGTGACATACTCTTTAGTCCAGAATGGACTCCCACAAGGAAATCACATTTCCAATACGATAGAAACTTAAGGTTTTGAAGTATGTACGCCAGTGATCTTGCAGTAACAATCCTATTTACAAAAATTATACATTTCATATTTGGCTGTCGCCTGAAAAAACACATGAAAGAGTTCTATCAGAAAACGATTCTTGCGCATACAAACATATATACTTACACACATTTTTTTGTAAACACCTTATATAGAAACAAGCACACATGCAGGCTCCGGCAACAAAATCACATTTCCATGATGACAGAAATTTAAGGTTTTGAAAGATGTATACCAAGGATCTTGCAGTAATAATCCTATTTACAACATGCATGAGTGCTCCTCCAAGGAAATTACACTTCCAAGACAGGAAAAACTTAAGGCTTTTAAGCATGCACACTAAGGATCTTGAAGAAGCTCATTAATAAAAACTCCATGCAGTGCAAACACATGCACTTTCATGCTTCTAAAAAGGAAATCACTTTTTCAAAAATAAAGAGCACGCATCTTATTAAGGTTTCCTATGGCATGCACGCCTTAGTCTGCTGCAATCACTAAAACCTTGATTTATCAATCGTTGTCTTCTGAACAGTACCCTCGTCCACATTTGTGCTTACCCATGGTCATAACAACCATGTCATTACCTATATGCAACTTTCTGAAATTTATCATTATGATGACTTTTCTCATGTGAATGTAAAATCCTCACTACAGATGATGGTTTATCCCTACCAAGGATCTTCACTTTAGCAAGCTCAATTAAGGATTGAAGCCTACTAAGAGCAAATCCTCCCAGGTTTATCTTCTTTCAAATTCTTCTATATTTCCTTCAAGGAAAACCTAACTAGGTTTTTTCAATTGAATTGATTTGAAACTCTAGATCTCACGAAAGTCAAACGTTTTTTATTGTTGGAGGTTCACAATGAAGTGAATACCAACTACTTGCTTTATCCCAAGAAACCTTATAAAGCTATCAGCTATGAAAGACACACTCTTTGTCTAGAGGAGTCAACTAACCACCTACTTTTACCATTTCCTTCTGCACATTACTTGTACTTGTTTATTTTACCTTTGGTAGGTTCTCAACAGGTGGCTCAAGCATGTTGGCTATCTCCTTTCAGGGCTTTGGTAGGGGCTCTAGGAGTAGAGTCCTCTAGTATTGTATGTTGCTAGTTGTTGGCATAAAGCTCTTATTGCCAACACTATAGTTAGATAGTCACATCGTTGTCCTTGGAAGGCTATTTGTCACGGATTTAGTATTTTCCGAAGCTCGTGCGGCACTTAGACAAGTCAAGACACTTGATCTTGCTAAGTCAGCCTGACTCTCAATGCTTAGCTTGCTAGGCTAAGATGCTCACGACTTGGAAGCTTGAGAAGGCGTAGTAGGCAACTCTTAAAGAATGGAAGTTGTTATTACTCAAGGAAGCCTTTACAAGTGCTTTTGAGGACTCACTTGCTTGGTGCCTTGGCCAAATGAGGCCCTCACCTATTTATAAGCACCAATGGAACTCTTTGGAACCTTGGAGGGTTTCTTACAATTCAAGAATATTCTAGAACATCCTACACCATTCTATGTACAAACCTATGTACAAGAGCATACAAGAGACCTCTGGAATTCTCTAGAAAGCTTTGGACTCCTCTCATGTTTTCCACCATAGTGTAGAGTTGTGTGGACTTCTCTAGGCATCTTTAGAAACCTTCCACACTCTTCTCACTAATGGCTAAGTGTAGGAGTCTCCAGAAGCTTCCTGAGCTCTATATAAACCCATGGGGAGACTCATTTGAAACATCTTGCGACACTCTCCCCCACCTAAGCCGCAGACGTCCTCGTCGCACCTTCTACCCGGAACTGCTCAATCTGCTCTTGGAATTGCCATAGTGCATCTCTTGGCTCCCAGCTAGCCTCACTCTCTGGTAGTCCCTTCCATTTCACTAAGTATTCCGTAGCAGGAGGCACACCTCGTCTCCTGATGACCCGATCTGCGAGGACGTGTTCTACCTTCTTGTCATAGGAGGTCACGACCGCTATAGGTGCCCTCTTAGACAACCCTCGGCTTGGATCATTCTTGTCTTTGTGATAGGCAAGTAACTTATGTGGAAGACAAGATGAATCCTCAACCTTGGTGGTAACTTAACTTTATAGGACACCTTGCCGACCTTCCTAAGTATGGGGAAGGGTCTTTCATACTTCCTCATAAGGCCCTTATGCACCGGCCTTAGGGATTTGAATTGTTGAGGAAGAAGCTTGACAAGTACCATGTTTTCGACCTTGTACTCCGTGTGACGTCGCTTTTTGTCAACCCACTTCTTCATTTTCTTAGCGGCCTTGTCCAAGTATGAGCGTGCTATGTCAGCTTGCTCGTGCCACCCCTTCGTGAACTTGAAAGTTGTCGGACTTCTCCCCGTATAGCCTATTGTTAGTGTGTGAGGAGTTAAGGGTTGTTGCCCTATGACTAGTTTGAACGGACTCTTGTTGGTTGCCTCACTCATTTGCAAGTTGTATGAGAATTGGGCTATATCAAGCAACTGAGCCCAATCCTTCTGGTTGGCACTCACAAAGTGCCTTAAATATAACTTCAGTAAGTCGTTCAACCTCTCAGTTTGCCCATCTGTCTGTGGGTGAAAGCTTGTGGAGAAGTGAAACTCCAACCCCATAAGCTTGAAGAGCTCCGTCCAAAACTTCCTAGTGAAACGCAGATCGCGATCATTGATAATATACTTAGGCAACCCCCAATATTTGACTACGTGCTTTAAGAATAGCCTTGTTGTCTCCTCTGCAGTGCAGTCAGTAGGGGCTGCTATGAAGGTCGCGTACTTAGAGAACCCGCCCACTACTACTATGATAGACCCGTTGTCCTCTGACTTGGGCAGTCCGATGATGAAGTCCATCGTGAAGCCATCCCATGGGTGCTTTGCTATTGGTGGTGGTTCCAACAGGCCTCTAGGTTGTCGTTGTTCCACCTTGTCTTGTTGGCACACAAGACAAGTCCTTACGTAGGCCTCAACTTCATCCCGTATTTGAGGCCAATAGTAAGCCGACTCGAGTAGTGCACTCGTGCGTCATTGCCTAGGGTGCCGAGCCCACTTGGTGTCATGGCACTCCTTAATTAGATTCCGCCTTATGTCCCCCCACTTAGGCACGTAGAGTTGTCTCCCCTTAGTGTAGAGTAGGTCGTTCTCCACCTAAAACCGCTTAGTCTTCCCTTCATGAGCCAGGGCGATGAGGCTCTTAGCCACTGGGTCATGTTGCAGTCCCTCCCTTAGAAGATCCATTATGTCTCATTGGGGCTAGCTCGTCATGGATGCTAGCTCCGCTTTACAGCTCAAGGCATCGACCACATGATTAGCACTTCCTGGCTTATACTCCAGTGTATAGTCGAACTCGGCCAGGAAGTCTTGCCACCTAGCTTGCTTAGGACTTAGCTTCTTCTATGTTTGGAAGTAGCTAATGGCAATGTTATCGGTCTTTACTATGAAGTGAGACCCTAGAAAATAGTGCCTCCAGGTGTGCAAGCAATGGACAATGGCGGTCATTTCCTTTTCTTGCACTGTGTAGCGCCTTTCCGTGTCATTTAACTTGCAACTCTCGAAGGCAATCGGATGCCTTTCTTGCATAAGGACTCCCCCTATAGCGAAGTCTGAGGCATCTGTATGTATTTCAAAAACCTTGGTGTGGTCAGGTAGTGCCAACACCGGCTCCTCCATCATAGCCTTCTTCAAATCCTCAAAGGCTTGTTGGCACCTTTCATCCCATTCCCATGCCTTGTTCTTCTTAAGAAGATTAGTGAACGGAGCTGCCCTTGTCGAATAACCCTTGATGAACCGCCAGTAGTAATTAACTAAACCAAGGAAAGATCTGAGCTGAGGTACCTTGGTTGGTGGATCCCATTCTTGGATGACTTTCACCTTGCTATCATCCATCATCAACTTGCCATCCTTGATGCGATGCCCTAGGAAGCTCACGTCTTCGTTGGCAAATGAGCATTTCTCCTTCTTCACATATAGCTCATTTTGCCTCAGGATCTTGAAGACCTTCCTTAAATGCTCTACGTGCTCTTTTAGGGTGTTACTATAGATGATTATGTCATCCAGGTATACCACCACGAACTTGTCTAAGTAAGGGTGGAAGATCTTGTTCATGAGGGTGCAGAACGTTGCTGGGGCATTGGTGAGTCCAAAAGGCATCACTAAGAACTCGAATGAGCCATACCTGGTCACACATGTGGTCTTCAGCTCGTCCCCCTCCGCAATCCTGACTTGGTAGTAGCCTGACCTGAAGTCCAACTTCGTGAAATATCTCGCCCTTCCAAGTTGATTGAACAAGTCAGCGATGAGCGGAATAGGGTACTTGTTCTTTACCGTCACCTTATTAAGTGTCTGGTAGTCTATGCACATCCGTCGGGACCCATCATGTTTCTTCTGAAATAAGATCGGCGCGCCATAGGGAGCCTTGGATGGTTGGATGAACCCTGCGTCCAGCAACTCCTTAAGTTGTCTCCTTAGCTCCTCCAACTCAGGCAGTGCCATCCTATATGGCCCCATAGCAGGGGGCCTGGCTCCCGGCTCTAACTCGATCTTATGGTCTTTCTCTCTCCTAGGAGGAAGTCGCTTGGGCAACTCAGGCGACATCACATCCTTGAATTCATCAAGGACTCCCTCGATTTCCTTAGGCATGGGTCCTTTCGACCCATCATCCCTTTCTTCCTTCAGGGTGGCGAGGTAGGTCACCTCTTTCTTCTTTAACCCCTTCTTAACTTGCATAGCTGATAACATAAGGGTCTTGGGCGTACCTTCGGTGACCGTAGGGACCATGCATGGCTTCTCCTCCTCTAGGATAGCCATTGAGCGTAGGAAAGGTAGTGGCACGGCCTTGACCTTTTGTAGGAAATCCATTCCTAGTACCATCTTGAAGTCGTCCATGAGTGCCACTGTGAAGCCGACCCTTCCTTCCCATGAGCCGATGTGCATAGTCACCCTGCGAGCTACTCCGTGTGATGGCTTGGCAGCTGAATTAACTGCCTTGAGCCAACCTCCTTCTTTGGATGCTTGGAGCTTCAGCCTCTTTGCCTCATCCTCTGAGACAAAGTTACGAGTGGCACCAGTGTCCACTAGGGCCTTGGTGGCCTTCCCATTCATAAAGGCCTCTACATACATTAGTCCTTTGCTTTGAGGCATCTTAGGCATCGGCTTAGCCTTAAGGGCGTTTAGGAGTTGCAACGAACCCACCTGAGCATCGGCTTATCTCTGGTTGCATGTTGTTCCACAACCATGACATGATTTGAGAGTCTTCTCCATCCCACATGACAAACCTTGGATCATCCTTACTCACCTCAAGTCCAATGAGATGCCTTAACTTCCCTTTTACCCTTAATATAAGTCTTTACCAACTATGACCACTCTAAACAATTTCCTCCATTGAGTTTGAAGGATCCTACTATATTCTGGAATTCAACGAGTGGTGTTGATTGTTGGATTGTGGCTTAGCTCGATATTGAAGAATCAGCCTCTGAAGTGTTTGACATTATGAAGGGGCAATGAAGGCCTAATCTGAAGCAGCGTTTCTAACAAGAAGTCAGAAACTAAATAGGATATGTTCTAAAAAAGAAAAATTCCTCACAATGAAGGCACAAGACACTGAGAATGATATTGATTAGATTAAGAAAATTCTAGCTCTGGTACCATGTTCTCATTCAAATCTTGAAGCCTTTGTGAAATGCTTTTTGTTGTGTTTACTGTTTAGGATTACATATCAATATATATAGAATAATTGTATAAAAATAGCCTAGGAAATAATGCCCATGATTATGCTATCAAAAAATAAATAAAATAAAGTGAAGAATGCTAAGAAAGGAAAAAAATACTATAAGATTTTTATGTACAACTATACAATTGTTACAACTTCTCCTCTAAACTTTAAACAACCTTGCTCTTTGTTAGACATCAATCTAGATATTCCCATTGTCATTAGGAAAGGTGTTAGAACCTACACTCAACATCCATTAGCCAACTTTCTTTCCTATCAGTGGTTAGGATCAACTTATAAGGCCTTCACTACAAGCCTATCCCTAGAGTCTATCCCAAACACTATTAAAGAAGCCTTATTAGATCCTAGGTGGAAGAAAGTTGTCCTTGAAGAAATGAGTGCCTTGTATAAAAATGACACATAGGAAGTGGTATAATTGCCTAGTGGCAAGAAATCCATTGCATATAAATGGATCTTTACCATTAAGTACCGAGCAAATGGATCTATAGAGAGATATAAGGCTATGTTGGTCGCCAAGGGGTATACACAAACTTTTGGTATTGATTACCAAGAAACTTTTCCCCCAGTTATGAAGATGAACTCTATAAGAGTTCTTCTTTCTATTGCTGCAAATAATGATTGGAATCTACATCAATTCGAAGTAAAGAATGCTTTTTTACATGGAATCTTGAAGAAGAGGTGTACATGGAATTGCCACCAGGTTTTGACAAGCTAAACAGCTCTAGGAAAGTTTGAAAATTGAAAATTTTCTTGTATGGTCTCAAGCAATCACCTAGAGATTGGTTTGAGAGGTTTACCAAGTCTCTAAAACTTTATAGGTTAGGTCAAAGTCAAGGAGACCACATGCTGTCTTACAAACAATCCTCACTAATGAAACTTACTGTTTTGATTGTTTATGTGGATGACATAATTGTCTTAGGTGATGATCAAGAAGAAATATACAGGTTGAAATCAGTTCTCTCACCAAGGAGTTCAGAATCAAAGATCTTGGCAGTCTTCGGTAATTCTTAGGAATGGAGGTGGCAAGGTTTAAAGAGGGCATCTCAGTTACTTAAATGAAGTATACACTTGATCTCTTCAAGGAAATCGGCATGACAGGTTGCAAACTAGCCGAGACTCCTAAGGATCCAAGCCATAGGTTGGGAGTCAAGCTAAAAGGTGTTCCAATCGACAAAGAAAGATATCAGTGGCTAGTTGGAAGATTGATTTATCTCTCCCATACTCAACCTGATATTGTTTATGTTGTTAGCATTGTAAGTCAATTCATGACTCACCCCTAGAATGTCACATGGAAGTAGTACTAGGATATTGAGATACTTGAAAGTCACCTTAACAAAAGGCCTAATCTTCCAAAAGAATGGTGAGCTACATTTAGAGGCCTATACAGATGTTGACTAGGCTGGGTTAATCAAGGATCGAAGATCAACCATAGGTTGTTGCACATTTATCAGAGGCAATCTGATCGCTTGGAGAAGCAAGAAGCGAAATGTTGTGGCTAAATCAAGTGCGTAGGCAGAATATAGAGCTATGACACTAGGTATTTGCAAAGTTTTATACATCTAAGGTCTACTCAAAGAACTTGGATTGGAACTTAATGAACCAACAAAGATTCAACAAGAAGGTTGCCATTAGCATTGCCCATAATCCAATTCAACAATATAGAACAAAACTTGTAAAAGTGGATCAACACTTCATCAAAGAGAAAATTGAAGTCAGGAAAGTCACAACACCCTTTGTAACTACAGGGAAACAACTTGCAGATGTTTTGACAAAGGGGTTGTCAAGTACCACGTTTGATTTCACAGTGAGCAAGTTGGGAATGCACGACATGTATGCACTAGCTTGAGGGGGAGTATTAGAAAACATGATCTTCTAGGAATAGGAAATCAGGGAATTTATTCCCTTCCATTTAGGAATAGTAAATCAAGGATGTTATTCCCTTCCATAGTGTATTTATTAACTGTACACTGTAGAATATTGTAGTTGGTGGTTTTCCTAACTAAGTGCAAAATTATAGGAGTTAGTTTCCATTTTCTTTTCTTCTCAAATAATAAGAAATTCATGTTTCCAACTTTCACTTTGTATAGAAGATTCTGTACTTCTGGGAAGGATTTATGATACTTCTTTGTGCTTACTATTTTTTTTTTTTTTTTTTGATTGGAAACGACAAAGGCATATATGATAAAAAGGAAAGTACAAGAGAAGGATGAGGAATCCTCCCACCAAAGAAAAACAAGTCTACAATGAAACAAAAGCGAGAAAATACAAGGTAGATACAGGCAACTGCTATGAATTAGGCTACCCCAATGGAGTTGCACGCCGCTAACCAATCAAGGAGTATCACATTAAGGGGAATCCCCTTAAAAACCTTAGAACAAAAAGCCCATAAAGAAGCAAGGAAGTGAATCATGTCCCAAAGGTTCTCTGAATTCCTTGTTTTATCCTCAAAGATCCTTGCGTTTCTTTCCCGCCACACCACCCATACTAAAGCGATGCACGCAGCTTGCCATAATACAATCCCTCTCTTAGAAGATCCAAACCCATTAAAATTGGTAGAAAGCATGTCTCGGATGCTCCTAGGAGGGACCCAATCTATCTTTGTTAACTGAAATAGTCTGTACCACAACCCCATCGTCAGAGGGCAATGAAGAAAAAGATGATCTACTGTTTCTCCCTGCTTCATGCACAACATACAAATGTCGGGACTAAGTGCTTTGTAGGGTCTTCTCAACTGTAGCATGTCATTAGTATTAACCTTCTTGTGAGCCACTAACCAGACAAAGGACTTAATTTGAAGGGGACTTGAGAATTCCAGACTAATTTGGAAGGGAAATCTGAAGGCAAACCAGATCTTTGGGATAAGGCAAGAAAGAAAGATTTGACTGTGAAAAGTCCTGAAGAAGATAAAGACCAAGATCTCTTATCTGGAACCAAAGGTGATAAATGTAAAAGATCAAGAGACCGCATGAGACTCTCTAAATCTTCTATCTCGGAATCGGAAGTTTGTGCTTACTATTTCAATACAATGATATTGTTCTTTGTAATAAAAAATAAAAATAAAAAGTCACACAAGGATTAGTTTGTTACATCACTTGTTTTCATGTGATAGCTAAAGTGCAATATTTAAATCTATTTACATATTTATCTTTAACTAAATATTTTGATATACACAAGGGAGTAAGTATTTCATCTCAAAAACATGCAAGAATTTCACATTTTACCACAAAGTATAAAAACAAAAAGAATCCTTGGACAAAACGCAACTAAATACAAGATTAAATGATGTGATGACGAAGGTTCATATGTATAAGTCTATAAGAGTTCTCAAAATTTGAGAAGGCAAGGACACGTATAGAGAAAATAAGACAAAACATTTTAATACGAACCTAAAAGTAGAAAGAATTCCAATAAGGCGTAAGAGCTTCCTCGAGAAAAATGGCTCCTTTAAAACGTCCACATAAGATATATCAGATCCAATGCCATCTAGAGAGTAGAAACATTATTCACATGATTAGTTATGCCGAAAAATATAATGGTGATTTAAATACTACTTGTTTCCAAAAATTTAATGAACATAAAAGATCAAAAAATAAAAGAAAAAGTACTAACTTATGAATAAGTGAGAATATTTATATCCACACACAAATTAGAACATATATTATCATTTTATTCAACTTGTAATGGTTGTGTATATAAAGATAATACCTAGAAGAAAATAGAAGCAAAAAGGAAGCTTTTGCACAAATTAATACCTTTAATGCATTCAGAAGCAAGAACATTAGCAGATTGATCTAGATATTTATCACATAAACGGTCATCACTAGCACTTCCCTCAGCCTCCATTAATTCATTACGCTCAGCGTGATCACCACTCAAAAGGATGCGGCTAGCCTTTAAAGAGAAAAACATGACAAACCACAAAAAGAAAAACTGTTATAACAGGCCAGAATCCAATTATTCCAAGATAATGATTGGAAGCAATTCCTAAGGTAGACTTTCCTGTTAAGTAATTGGAATTTTAGTAAATATAAAGCAAATAAAGAAGATTCATGAAAGAACCTTCCCAACCGATAAACAGTATTTTTCTCAAGGCCACCTATAGGTAGTTAAGTCACCCTAGACTCACAAGAAGAATTTAGCATTAGCTCTATTTACATATCAATGAAGCACTTAAGTAACAAAACAAGTAGATAAGTAAATATACAAAACTGGGGGCAGTCCACAGTCTCACTGATGTACAACAATCTTAAGTATTGAATAGGGTTGTCCACAATCAAATAACAGATAGCTAGGGTTTACAAAAAATACAGCTAAAAGAGAAATGATATATAAATTTTCTGGGCAAAAAGGAAAATTGGTACTTCTTTTCCAAAATTTTAAAGAAAATTTTGTTTTAAGTTGTGAGTTTTGGACTTGAATGAGCAACATAGGGTTCCTTTCACCCTAAAGGAATAATGTAGAGGTGAGAGAGAGGAATTTTCCTCCATTAAAAAAGACAAACGAAGTAGTACATTTTTTTGGAAAATTATACTCCAAGTGCCCAATGCTTCTTGGAGGATAGAAGGATTGGATTGGTCTCCCATTGCAAGAGAGAGTGCCATTTGGTTTGATTGGCCTTTTTCATAAGAGGATGTTCACAATGTCGTTTTCCAATTAGACAAGGAAAAGGAGGTTTTTCCATTGCAGTGTTCCACAAGTGTTGGGATGTGATTAAGGAGGATCTACTAAGGGTGTTCTTGGAGTTTTATAATAATGAGGTTATCAACCAACTTTCATTGCCTTTATGCCAAAAAAGAGACAAACCAACAAAATTTTGGATTTCAAACCAATAAGTTTGGTCACGAATCTGTACAAGATCATATCTAAGGTCTTATCAAAGCAAATCCGAAAAGTCCTTCATGAAACCATACGCATCTCCCAAGGAGCTTTTGTTAAGGGCAAATAAATCGTGGATGCAATTTTGAATGCTAATGAAGTGGTGGATGAGAAAAGACGTTCAAGAAAGGATGGGATAGTCTTCAAAATAGACTGTAAGAAGGCAAATGATCATGTGGATTGGGGTTTTCTGGATCACGTACTGAAGCAAAAAGGGTTTAGTACAAGATGGAGGTCTTGGATGAGGGGTTGTTTGTCATCAACAAGTTTTACAATCTTGATGAATGGAAATGCCAAAGAATGAGTTAAGATGACCAGAGGTTTAAGACAAAGAGACCCTTTTTCCTCATTCCTTTTTACTACAACAACCAATGTATTAAATAGGATGATGCTGAGAACTGAAGAGAGTAGTCTTTTAGAGGGATTCCTATTGAGTAAGAATAGGATTAAAGTATCTCATTTACAATTTATAGATGAAACCATCTTTTTCGTTAGAGCTTCTATGGAAGATTTGCAAAACCTTAAACTAATCCTATTGATTTTTGGAACATATTAAGGCTAAAGATCAATTTAGACAAGAACACTCTATTTGGAACCAACATAAGTCAGGATTTGATTACCAAATTGGCATCAATGCTTAATGCAAAGTTTCAAATTAGCCTGTAATTTACTTGGGTCTTCCATTAGGGGGGAATCTCAAGGCAATGGCATTTTGGGATCCAATGATTGACAAGGTCTCAAGGAGATTGGATGGATGGAAAAAGGTCTTCTTGTCTCTAAGGGATTGAATTACTCTAATTCAGTCATGCTTATCTCACATCCCTAACTATTTCTTATCTCTTTTCAAGATTCCAATGTTAGTAGCATCTAAGAATGAGAAATTGCAAAGGGATTTTCTCGAATCAAGAGTTTAGGAGGGTAAAAAAGATTATCTTATTAGTTGAGACTTAGTGTGTAAGCCTAAAGAGTCAGGAGGTTTGGGATTTGGGTTGATCTCTCTAAGGAATCGTGCTCTCTTAGGGAAATGGCTTTAGAGGTTCCCCATGGAAAGTTATGGCCTTTAGCATTAGGTTATTTTAAGCATTTATGAGGCACATCCTGATGGATGAGACGCTAACATTATAGTCATATGGTCACGTAGGTGTCCCTCAAAGGTCATTGTATAGATGTTCCACATTTTTTTAAGTTACACTCATTTTATGGTGGGTGACAAAGTGAAAATTCATTTTTGGGAGGATTTATAGTTGGGAGATCAACTTTTATGTTCATAATTTTCATGTATTTATAGAGTTGTCATAGTTAGAAATTCCACCATTTCAATTATTCTTGGCCACTCTTATTCTTTTTCTTGGAATCTTAACTTCCATCGTAACCTTACAGATTCAGAGGTTGAGGACCTTGAAAGACTCACATCATCCCTCACTTGTGTGCACTTGTCTTCATCCACCCTAGATGTGAGAGCATGGTCATTAGCCTCTTCAAGATTATTTTTAATCAAATTGTTCTTCATGGCTTTGTCTAAGACATCAATTATTATTCTTTTCTCCCCAACCAAATTTATATGGAAATCTAAAGTCTCATCTAAGGTCAATGCCTTTACTTGGTTAGTAGGACACAAGAATGTAATTTACCAACGACATGCTACAATTGAGAAGACCTTTCAAATCCCTTAGGGCTGATTGGTGTGTTCTATGTAAGGGGAGTGGAAAGTCTATTCATCATCTCTTTCTGCATTGTTCAATAACTTTAGGGCTTTAGTACTGTTTATTTAGACTAGTCAGCAATGATTAGGCTCCACACAAGAGTATATGTGATATGATGATCATTTCATATAGAATTGGGGAGCTCCATTATAGGCAAGACTCTTTGGTAGACAGCTTGTAACACATTGCTTTGGATTATGAGGCGATAGAGAAATGCCAAAAATTTTCAGGATAAGTGGGAGACAACAGAGGGATTGTGGGATTTACTGTACTTCTATTCTTCTTTCTAGGCCTCGCGCACCAAGGCTTTTAAAGGCATTCCTCTTAATGTTATCTAACTCAACAGACTTGCTTTTGGTGTATAAATGAAAAGGGTTTATATATCCTTAAGAGGAGCTTAGTCAGAACTTCAACAGATGACATTTTTATATGTCACGTTGCAATCGAAACCTTTTGTGTAGATTCCTTGTATAGTAGAGAAGGTCGATCATATTATGATCAGGTCTTTTTCTAATCGTGGGGAGGACTCCTCATCCTTCTCATATTTTCATTAATATAAATATATACATCTTTTGTTTCAGATCAAAATAAATAAATAAAAGAAATTTGAAAGTGTCAAAGGACAGCTTTGCTGTCCACACCTTCCTTATTTTAGCCCTTCACACCTTCCTTATTTTAGCCCTCCACACCTTCCATATTTTAGCCCACACTTGCTATCCACACCTTCCTTAATTTAGCCCTCCACACCTTCCATATTTTAGCCCACACTTGCTGTCCACACCTTCCTTAATTTAGTCACCCTTCTTTCCTTATTTTAGCTCACAATGTTTCCTTATTTCTCCATTGATTATTCTGTACAGTTAGCTATATTATTTGATAGATTATAGTTTACAGTATAAGGGCTAGAATCATGTCTGTAATTTATTTGTTTTTTTTTTATTTGCTTTCCATGTAAAGCATCCTTGTAAAGTCTATATATAATATACAAAACTCAAAGTAGGACCAAGGTATTCGGTCATTCACACAATATTTTGACATGGTATCAGAGCAAGGTTGCTAATTTTTCTTTCCCTCAAATTCTTTTCTGTCTTTTCGGTTTCGGAGGTGCCTCTCGTATCTTTCGGTCAAGTCTGTGTTGATCCGTGCTGCACCCAACCACAACCATTTTCTCAGTATTTCTGTGGTTGTTCAGTTTTCTTCTGGGATTTTTTTTTGGTCCATCCTTTTGTCTCGGGTTCTATTTTTTTCGGTCAAGTCTATTTATTTTCTATGGATTCCGCACCTCTGTGTGTTAAGTTTACAGGCATAAATTATTCTACCTGGGCATTTCAATTTGAACTTTTTCTCAAGGGAAAAGACCTTTGGGGTCATATTGATGGCACGGATGTTGAAAAACCATCAACTTTTGACAAATCTCAGGATGTTGGGTCTTCTCCTTCATGGGCTGTGCTTGATGCACGCATCATGTCTTGGCTTCTTGGTTCAGTGGAGCCTCATATTGTCACCCACTTGCGGCCCCATCGCTCTGCTCAATCTATGTGGGCTTATTTGAAGAAAGTTTATCATCAGGATAACGATGCTCGTCGCTTTCAATTAGAACATGCGATTGCCACGTTTCAACATGGTAGTCTTTCCATCCAGGACTACTACTCAGCATTTCTGACTCTTTGGCATGAATATGCTGATTTGGTTACAGCGGATGTTCCTATTGCTGCTCTTTCAACTATTCAGACTATTCACGCGACTACCCGGCGTGATCAGTTTCTTATGAAACTACGTCCATCCGCTCCTCTTTACTGAATAGATCTCCTGTTCCCTCTCATTTGTTTTGGTGAGTTACTTCGCGAAGAGCAACGCCTTAGTACTCAAGCTATTTTGGAGCAATCTCATGGCAGTTCCGGGACGACAACTGTAGCTTATGCTGCCCAAGGCCGCGGACCACCTATGCATTCTAAAAACTTGCAGTGTTTTTGCTGCAAGGAATATGGGCATATTGCTGCCACTTGCCCTAAGAAGTTTTGTTCTTATTGCAAGAAGAAGGGTCACATTATCAAAGAATGTCGTATTCGCCCCCAGAATCGTCAGGCCCACGCATTTCAGACTTCGGTTATTATCCCTCCTGTAGCAACTTCTGCAACACACGACTCTCCTTCAGCTGCGTGCTCTATTCCTGCACCTCCTGCACCAGATTACTGCACCCCAGAAATGGTGCAACAGATGTTAATTTCAGCATTATCAGCAATGGGGTTTCAAGGTAACAATTCTACTAAACTCTGGTACGTGGACTCGGGGGCCTCTAATCACATGACTAATAATCCCACCGCTTTGTGTCATGTTCGGCCCTACGCTGGTCAATCTTCCATTCAGACTGCCAATGGCAGCTCTTTGCCCATAGCTGCTATCGGCGATGCCTCCTCTAAGTTCACTGACGTGTTTCTTGCTCCTCAGCTTTCCACGAATCTTATTTCTGTTGGCCAATTAGTTGATAACAATTGTGCTGTTAATTTTTCTGGTAATGGTTGTGTTGTGCAGGACCAGGTAACGGGGAAGCCGATCGCAAAGGGACCTAAAGTGGGGCGCTTGTTTCCACTATTTTTACCTGTTCCAGATTTTTCTCCACTTTCTTCTATTAAGTCTTTTGCTTGTAATAATGTTTCAGATCTTAGTATGGTGTGGCATCGTCGTTTAGGCCATCCCAATACTCAAATCTTATCTCATGTATTGAACTCTGATTTACCTGGTAATAAGGATCGTTATTCTTTATCTCTTGAGTGTGATTCTTGCAAACTTGGTAAAAGTAAAACTCTTCCCTTCCCTTTGCATGCAAGTAGAGCATCTCATTGCTTTGATCTTATCCATAGTGATGTTTGGGGACCTTCCCCGGTTAGTTCACATGAGAAATTTAAATATTATGTGACTTTCATTGATGATCATAGCAGATTTACTTGGGTCTACTTTCTTCGCTCTAAATCTGAGGTCTTTCGTACTTTCACTGAGTTTTTAGCGTATGTTGACAATCAATTTTCTACTTCTATTAAGACATTACGCACAGATTCCGGTGGTGAGTATTTGTCTACTGAGTTTCAAGCATTCTTGGCTTCTAAGGGTATTATTCATCAACGTTCATGTCCCTCTACTCCTCAACAAAATGGAGTTGCCGAACGCAAAAATCGTCATCTTTTAGATGTGGTACGTACTCTCTTGTTAGAATCTTCTGTTCCATCCATGTTTTGGGTAGAGGCTCTAAAAACTGCTACTCACTTGATTAATCGTTTACCTTCTCAAGTCCTACATATGGAGTCTCCCTATTTCCGCTTATTTGCTAAGCAACCTAGTTATGATCACCTTCGTATTTTTGGTTGTGTATGCTTTGTTCATTTACCTCCTCATGAGCGACATAAATTATCTGCTCAATCTGTTCGATGTGCTTTCTTGGGATATAATATGTGTCAAAAGGGATTTGTTTGCTATGATCCTACATTACATCGTACACGTATTTCTAGGAATGTTATTTTCTTTGAAAATCAACATTTCTTTCCTATATCCTCTTCTACTGTGTCATCCTCTTCTACTGTGGTCCTTCCCTCCTTTGAGCAACAGTTCTCAGATCTTCATCCAGTCAGTTCTCGCTTTCAACCAGGTATTGTGTATACGAGACGCTCCCGCCCACAGTCTCTTTCAGTGGCTCACCCGATATCTGATCCTACCACGCTCCAGATGCAGTCAGTTGCAGCACCTTCAGTACGTCGCTCTTCTCGAGTGTCTGTACCTCCGAATAGGTATGGATTTCCCTCTTCCAGTTCTGGCAATTCTATTTCAGCCCTTACTGCTGCATTGTCCAAATTTGATATTCCCACATGCTACTCACATGCTGCTAAGCATGATTGTTGGCGACAAGCTATGCAGGAAGAAATTGCCGCTCTAGAGGCCAATCACACTTGGGACATTGAGCCCTGTCCTCCCACTATTGTTCCTCTGGGTTGCAAATGGGTTTACTCAGTCAAGGTCCGATCTGATGGAAGTTTGGATCGTTACAAAGCTCGGCTTGTTGCACTTGGGAATAATCAGGAATATGGTGTCAATTATGAAGAGACCTTTGCTCCTGTGGCTAAAATGACTACTGTTCGTTACGATTCTAGCTCTTGCTGCTTCCAGTGATTGGCCACTACATCAGATGGATGTAAAAATGTTTTTCTTCATGGGGATCTTAAAGAGTGTATTTATATGAAGCCACCCCGGGATTGTTTCCCTCTCCGACTTCACATGTGTGTAAGCTTCGTCGCTCTCTTTATGGTCTCAAACAGGCTCCGAGAGCCTGGTTTGATAAATTCCGCACCACTTTATTACAATTTTCATTCAGGCAGAGCAAGTATGACACTTCCTTGTTTCTTCGGAAATCAGACATGGGTATTGTTGTTCTTTTGGTTTATGTTGATGATATTGTGATCACTGGTTCCGATTCTGCTTTACTTGGTCAGCTCAAAACTCATCTCTCCGAGTCCTTTCATATGAAAGATCTTGGGTCTCTCACATATTTTCTTGGTCTTGAGGTGCATCATAGTCCCTCTGGTATTTCCTCAATCAACATAAGTATGCGAGTGACTTGGTGGCTACAGCCTAGTCTACAAGGGGCTACTTCTGTTGATACTCCATGGAATTAAATGTCAAGCTTCGCAAAGAGGAGGGCGACTTACTTGCTGATCCCAGTTTATACAGGAAGTTGGTGGGTAGCCTTGTTATCTCACCATTACTAGACCGGACATTTCTTTTGCTGTACAGCAAGTCAGCCAGTTCCTTCAGACTCCTCGTCATCTTCATTTGGCTGCCGTTCGTAGGATCATACGCTATGTTCAAGGCACTTCTACTCGTGGCTTGTTCTTCCCTGCAGACAATTCTACTCGCCTTGCTTATTTTAGCCCTCCACACCTTCCATATTTTAGCCCACACTTGCTGTCCACACCTTCCTTAATTTAGTCCACCCTTCTTTCCTTATTTTAGCCCACAATGTTTCCTTATTTCTCCATTGATTATTCTGTACAGTTAGCATATATTATTTAATAGATTATAGTTTACATGTATAGGGCTAGAATCATGCTGTAATTTATTTATTTTTTTTTATTTGCTTTCCATGTAAAGCATCCTTGTAAAGTCTATATATAATATACAAAACTCAAGGCCAAGGTATTCGGTCATTCACACAATATTTTGACAGAAAGAAGTGTCAGCCACTGCCCATACCCAAAAAAAAAAATGGAAAAAAGAATCAAAGACCTTCTCAAAAGATGATTTTAGATTGATTAACAACAATGAACTTAATACACCTGATAACATATGGAAAACTTGCAATGACTTTCTGACGACAGTTTGTGTTCTCAACATTGGACTGCATCCCATCCATTAACCTGCAACCCACACTTAATAAGTGCCAAAGAGAGCATTGCTCCTTTGAAAATCTTCACAACCATTAATCCAACAAGGCCCAATTTCTAAAAGTAACCCACTTATACACAATCTTCCAACTGATGAGATCATCCTCTTCCAGACTCCCAAATCCCAAGCCGTTTTTAGTCTCACTAATAGGTATCCCAAAAATAGAGAGGAAGTAGGTAGTAGGGAAGCTAAGCCTTTTTTTCAACCACATCCTTAGATGCTCTCTCAACATTCAGTTCTAAAAAATCTGGGACTCTAAGATTAACTCAAGCATAATACCAAGAATTGTACATATTTTTGGTGTAAAAACAGTACAATAACCTGATAGTAATTGGAATGTATAAGGTGGAAGGCATGTATGATTAAAAGATGTCAGTTGAGGGTACACTCCACTCTATGCAACTGTATGAACACTGACCAAACACTTGCACACAGGCTTCACAGAGTGCTTTCATTAAAAATAAAGCACAAATGTCAGCCCTCAAAAGAATCAAATTCTTTAAGGCAATATGAAAATGGCAAATGTATCCTATAAAAGATCTCAATAGCATGAAGTAGGAAACAGGGATCATAACTTTGCCTTTGACGAGAAAAAGATCTATAAACCATAATGCTACAAGCATATTATGAAGAAAAGGAACTGGAATGACTAAAGAAAAACATAACATAAATTTTAGAAGAACCAACAGAACTAATTGGATGATGCAAGACCTTACTTGTAATGCTCCCCAAAGGCCAAGATTCTCCATGGAAAAAATCAAATTATCATGCATTCTCTGGAGCAGCTTTTTTGTGCTTCGGAGACTTTTGTGATCTTCGACGTTCCTTCTCAGTGATAATACACACTGCTCTTATCAAATTGAAAAATGAAGTAGCAAAAGTGAGATTCTATTGGAATAAAAAAATAATAATTACTACCACGAGATTAAACCTTTAAAAGATAAAACAATAAAAAAATAAAGGTTACCTGGCTTTTTATCTCCTCAAGTTTTTTGCAAGTGCTAGATGTCATGTTTATGTCAGGATGATAACAATATACATTTATTTTAGGAGATGCCACAAATCTTTCCAATTCTTGCTGGTTTTCAACAGAATAAACCTATGCAATGGTGGAGAAAAATAATTAGAGATTCGTTACTGAAGTTGGTGAACATCTATATCAGCACCTGCATAACCAAAGTAGAAAAACAAACAGCTGTATACACATTGTACACAAAGGTTCAGTTTGGGACCCAAATGATGACACCCAAATGAATGCCCTGATGTCGAAAGGTTGGTCATCTGATAATGTCATGTTCATGTATCACATTCAATAGGACTGCAACAAAGGGTCCTGATTAATTCATTGTCACTTTCTGTAAGATCTGAAGGCAGTAAAAGAGGATCTCATGAAGAAAGGATCCAAAGGCAGTAACCATGCTTCTTTTCTCTAAATGTCATCCTTGATCATTTGATCTGAACAGTTCTTCAGTAGAACCTTTTTTTCTGCTTTGATAGGCAATTTTTTTCCCCTTTTTCTTTTTCTGAGATTTAAACCTAAAACCTTCCACACCCCCACCCTAATTTTCCAATTCGATATCTAAGTAGCAAGTCTCACTGCGTATGTGCAAATGAGGCATAGGGAATTCTCAAAAGGGGGGTCCAAAGATGTTAAATCAAGTATTATTCAGCATGGCTGAGCATCATCCAGGAAGAGCTGAGGTTTTTCACCAAGTATTGCGGTAGGCCAGGGCTTGCTTGGCTTAAGCAAATAGCAGTTTTCAAGGCTTGGCCAAGCCATGAAGGCATGAGTTTCAAAGTAGAACACATATGTTAAAATAACTACACAGAAACACACACATGCAGACAAGGTACAACAATGCTTTGGATGAGCTCAACAAATGCCAGTTTGGCAAAGACCCATTAACCAAAATGAATTATCCTGGGCTTGGGCTCATCTCACAAGCTATTGATTAAGCATAAGTATTGCTGGTTCAGTCTTATTTTGACTATAATTATTTTGACAAAGGCAAATAAAAAAAATAAAAAAACAGAAGTTTGTTATAGAAACTTGGCAGCTTCCATAACCCACCTTAGCATGAAGTAAGTTTTCAAGACTATTTATGCATTTTGGTAAATTTGCTTGATCAGAAGCACCTGAAATAATAGCAAATCCAGAGTAAGAAAGCAATGAAATAATATACGCGTTACTATTTCCAGGATAAGAACTACATAACAAAAACAGCTCAATGAAACATTAAAAAAAAAAAAACAAAAATCATCTACCAGTAAAGCGGGAAGAAAACAGTAGGGTGCAAATGAATTTACACCATCAAGTATAAAGTAGATGGAATGGTGGAACAGTACAAGGCAAGGTTTGTAGCAAAGGGGTATACACAAACATATGATGTCAACTACCCCATGACACTTAGGGTTTCCATAACTTTTGTCTTCCACCATCCAGAGAGAAAAAGAGTCATAGTCTTCACCCCCCTTTTCTCCCCACTGGAAGTGTGCCAAGAACAAGGTTGGGTCATTAGGCAGGCAGAAAATCGTGGGTTTACGGGACTTCCAACAACTTCAAGGTTGTCTTCAACAATTGGAATTTAAGGTTTGGGAACATCCAAACCTAAAGGTTAGTACTTTAACCCTAAAAGATCAATTTTTTAAAAAATAAGTATTGCTTCCATTGCTTAGATCTAAGATGTCAACAACTGGTACCAATAATGAAGATGAACACTGTTAGAGCTCTACTGTCTGTAGCAACAAACTTACACTTGCCTTTGCAACAATTTGATGTCAAAAATGTTTTCCTCCATAACAACTTAGAAGAGGAAGTGTACATAGATGTTTAGTTGGGATTTGTCCACAAAATATAGACAAATAAGGTATGCAGACTCAAAAAATCCCTCTATGAGCTAAAACAACCTCCACAAGCTTGGTTTGGGAAGTTTACAAAGTCAATGATAACCAAAGGATCAAACTTTGTTTATCAAACACTATGCTCAAGGCAAGGTAACAACAGTAATTGTTTACATAGATGACATAGTGGCCACTAGAGATGATCTAGAAGAAATTGAAGGCTCAAAGCATATCTAGCAGATGAGTTTGAAATTAAGGTTCTATGAAGTCTTGGATACTTCCTCATCATCAAAGTCGTAAGGTCAAAACAAGGTAATTTTATTTCTTAGTGGAAGTATGTATTGAACTTGCTTAAAGAAACAGGCTTGTTGGGTTTCAAACCAGCTGAAACAACTATTGGGGCAAACCATAAACAAGGGACGAAAAATGAAGAACATGAAGATGACCAAGGCACTCATCAAAGAATGGTAGGAAAGCTGATTTATCCATCACACACAAGACCCAACATTGGATATGTGGTTAGTTTGGTAAGCCAATTCATGCATTCACCATTAAGCCTAATTTAGAAGCTGTGTACAGGATGTTCAGGTATCTCAAGGCAGCCCCCGATAAAAAGAAGTTCTGTTTCAAAACAATGGAGACCTACAGTTAGAAGCAAACACTAATTCAAATTGGGCAAGTTCTCTTATTGATAGAAGATCAACAAGGTATCGTACTCTCATAGGAGGGTATCTTGTCACCTACAGTAGGAAAAAGCAATCAACAGTAGCATGGTCAAGTGTTGAGACTGAATTCAGAGTTAGGGTCTAAAGGATTTGTAAGTTACTCTGGCTTAAAATAGTACTTACAGATTTTAAAGTTAAGATTCACAATCCTATGATGCTATATCATGACAACAAAGAAGCCATAAACATAGCACACAATTCAATCCATCATGATATAATAAAGCATGTGGAGATAGAACTTCACTTTATCAAAGAAAAAATTCGGCAGTGGACAAGTGTATACACCCTATGTTTCATTAACTATGCAGTTGGCCTTTTTTCTTTTTTTGATCAGAAACAAGAAATATATTAGAAAAGGAAAAAGTATAAGAGGAGGATGAGAGGTCCTCCCCTCTTAATACAAAAAACCATATAAAAGACTAAACACCTACCCTATACAAGAAGGACTATACATATAGATAGCTACATTTCTTTATTAAGATACAAGAGAGCTCGGATCTCAAGACATCCATTTATCAGGTGGTGTGATGCTGAAGTCCTCAAGACTCAAAATCTCTCATAGTTATCCACCTCTTTTGAATTACAAACTGAATACCAACTAAGTTGAATAACAATAAGTGGAATACCCCTAAAGGCGACTAAGTAAGAGGACCACAAGGATGAATAAAAGTAAATTAGACTCCACAACATCTCTTCTATTCTCCGTTTTTCTTCAAAGATGCTAGCATTTCTCTCTTACCACACAATCCAAACTATAGTGAGACAAGTGATTTGCCACAAGGTCTTCCTTCTGATGGAGTTCCCAAACCTCTAAATGAAATAGTCATCATAACACAAATACTCCTAGGTGGAACCCATACCATATTGGCTAACTTGTGCCAAAGCCCCAATGTCAACGGGCAATGTAGAAAGAGATGGTCGATCGATTCTCCACTTCCCATGCATAATATATACCAATGACAACTAAGAGACTTGTAAAGTCTTCTCAACTGTAGCATGTCAATATTATTTACCCTCTTATGCGCCACTAACCAAGAAAATGTCTTGACCTTTCAAAGGACTTTTGATTTCTATAAAAATTTTGTTGGAAAGAACAGAGAAGGATTTTATAAATTGGACAAGTTCTTAAATCTGAAGAGGATAAAAACCAAGTTCTTAAATCTGCAACAAAAGGAGATAAGTGCATAGAAGTAAGTGAGGATATGAGTCTTTCGAGGTTTTCAATTTCTATATCTGTGAGATTGTGACGAAAGTTAGGTTCCAAGAAAATGGAGAGGAGTTACCATGAATGGCTAAAATGGTGAGATTTTTCACTATGATAACTCTATAAAGGCCTAAAAATTGTGGAAGACATAGGTTGATCACACCACCAAACATCTTCCTAAAAAAGAATTCTCTCCCCATTACCCACCACAAGGCGAGTGAGAGTAGAAAAATGATGAAAACTAAAAAACTATTATAGCTACTATCCAAGTAGACTACAACCAAATTAATCCAACCACCATCAAAGCTAAGATTTCTAAGGAAAAATATAGGAAAAATCATTTACATAAGCTGAAACCAAAAATTTTTGGATAATCACTTAGAATATATTTTTCTGGAAAATCATCAAAAGTCCTTACAATAAGTAGGTTCTGCCCCTTTGTTACTTGCTCCAAACTCATGCTTCATCACAAATGTGAATAGTTGCAAGTAAGAAACCCAATGTGCATGCCTCTTGCTTAACTTTTGTTGGTCGTTGAGATGCTTTAAAGCTTCATGATCTATATGCAAAATAAATTCCTGATGTATCAAGTAATGCTCCCAATGCTTAAGAGTATGAATGATAGCATAAAATTCTTTATCATTAGTCTTGTACCTCCTTGTGTCATTCAATTTTTCATTGTAAAATGACACAGGCGTACCTTCTTGACTTAAAACATTAGCTCCCATCCCAATTCGGCAAGCATCACCCTCTACTTCAAAGACCCTTTTAAAATCTGGCAGCACTAGAACCGGGGCTGAGCTAAGCATCTCTTTAATCTTTTGAAAACTTTCTTCAGCTTGTTCTGACCATTGAAACCTCCCTTTCTTCATGCAATCAGTTATAGGAGCAATTATGGTGCTGAAATTCTTGATAAAGCATTTATAAAATGAGGTTAGACCATGAAAACTGACCACTTCTCCCACTATTTTTGGTATTGGCCAGCTTCTAATTGCTTCAACCTTACTGTAATCAACTTTTATCCCTTCAGCACTAACCATATATCCCAGAAACAGCAAAGAATCAATTAAAAATATGCACTTTTTCATATTGGCATGAAGCTTTTCTCTTTTGAGAACATCTAATACTTCCTCCAAGTGCTGCAAATGAGCTATAAATAAGTATATCATCAAAATACACCACCACAAACTTTCCTATGCATGGCTTCAAAATTTGATTCATCAAACGCATAATGTGCTAGGTGCATTTGACAAACCAAAAGGCATCACAATCCATTCATAAAGTTCATGTTTAGTTTTGAAGGTTGTTTTCCAATCATCACCTTCCCAAATCCTAATCTGGTAATAGCCACTTTTAAGATCAATTTTAGAAAATACCTTTGCTCCATGCAACATATCCAGCATATCATCTAGCCTTGGGATTAGGTACTGATACTTTATCGTTATCCAATTTATTGCCCGACTATCAAGGCACATTCTCCCGGTACCATCTTTCTTTGGAGTTAATAGTGCTGGAACTGCAAATGGACTCATTGATTCCCTTATATGTACCTTCTGCAACAACTCTTCCACTTGTCTTGAAGTTCTTCATGTTCTTTTGGAGGCATTCTCTAATGTGGCAGGTTTGGTAGGCTGGCTCCTGGTATAGATCAATATAGTGTTGGATGCTTCTTTTTGGAGGCAATCCACTTGGTAGCCCTATAGGAAATACCTCTACAACTTCCAGTAATGTCTTTGCTTCATTAGAAACATCTTGTTGGTCTTCTAAGACATCTTTTGCCAACAACAAAATGCAACTCCATTAGCTTCAAACTCATTTAAAAAGCATTGAACAATCACATAAGATTGTTCTTGTTTGACCTTAGACTTAACAAACTCTTCTTTCATCGGGGCAAGTACTACCTTAAGTCCATTTTTGTAGAAAGCATAAACATTCTTCTCTCCATGGTGGACAGTTTTATTTTCAAATTGCCATGGCCTTCTAAGTAACAAATGGTAGGCTTCCATTTCCACCACATCACATAGTTTTTCCTAATTGAGAAGGGAACAAGGCATTGCTACACTACTTCTACTTCACCTCCTTTCTTAAACCAAGCAATTCCATGGCTTTAGGTGTGGTAACACTTCCAAGTTAAGCTTCATCACCATTTCTTTAGAAACAATATTCTCACAACTTCCCCTATCAATAATAACATTGCAACACCTCCCATGTGAAGAGCATCAAGTTTTCAAAATATTGTTTCTCCTCCAATCGCTTTTTGACGCTTTTAAAGTTAACATGGAACGTCTTACCACTGAATTTGGAAAATCATGGTCTTCATATGTGACTTCATCTTCTGTTAATTCCAACAACTCTTCATCGCCTTGAGGTTCCATCACTACCTCCCCATTATCATTATTCTCTCCTTCATCCTCATCAATAAGTTGTTGGCTTGTTTTCAGCAATCAAAAGATATGTGACCCTCTTTTCCACATTTATAACTTATTATTCTATGTCTCACAGATTGAAATGAGCTGCTACTATTTCCAAGAACAAGATTTCTCATTATTGCACGCCCTTAACCTTGGTTGTGAGATTGGAAGTGAGTGTTTGATCTAGGATTCTGCAAATCGTCATTCGCTGCCACTGATTTCTGTTTGGCATCTCCATGCTACCTATTATCCTCCAATTGATTAAGGCCCCTTACACTTTTAATCGAGTGATTGTTGGACCATCTTTGCTGACTTTCAACTTTCATTGCCAACTGAACAGCACCAAATAGCATCCAACAAGGTTGTAGCTCCACCAAATTTCTAACATTTGGCCACAATCCCATCAAATAATGATGAATGATCTACACTTCCATTTCAGTTAGCTGTACTCTAGTCGGCATTTTGTAAAACTCATTAGTGTATTCTCGCACAAAACGTTGGCCTTGCTGAAGTGGTTGGTATTGCTGAAAAAGAATTCCTTCATAGTTCAATGGAAGGAATTGACTTTGGATTTGCTGCAGCATTTTAGTTCAACTCTAGATTTTCTCCTTTCCAGATTAGACTCTTGTCACTTGCACTAGCTACCACCAAGAGGAAGCATACCCCTTGAATTTTATAGCCACCCGCTTCACTTTTTTATTTTCTGGAAGATTTAGAAACTGAAACTTTCAACTTCATTCAACTAATCTAAGACCTCTACTGGTTGCTCCTCTCCAATACAGTATGAAATGTCTACCTTAATATTTAGATTTTAATCATGATCTATGGTATGATGAAATGTTGGTTGCCGCTCCAAAGGTAAAACTCCACCTTCTTCATCTGAAAAGTCCCCTACAATTTGTTGGAACTCTCAATAGCAGGCTGATTTCTCAAATTCCTCTGCTGATAAGTTTGAAAAGTTTGCCTTGTTTGGCCTCCAATGGTGGAATTTGGAGCACCAAAAATACCAGCTTGCTCCAATTTGGCACATAATTGATTAAGTTGCTGCTGCAAGTTTGCAAACTCTTCTCTAGTTGGATTGTTTCCTGCTGGTTGTGATGCTGTAGCATTCAAATGATTCCCAGACCCAGCCATTGATTCAAAATAATCACAAATCTGGAACAGAGGCTCCAATACCAATTGATAAAAACTGAAAAGCTATCATAGCTTCTATCCAAGTAGACTACAACCAAGTTACTCCTAACACTGTCGAAACCAAGATTTCTTAAAGAAAAATTTAAGAAAAACCCTTTGCATAAGCTGAAACCAGAAAATTCTGGAAACTAACTTAGTATATTTTTTCTAGAAAATTATCAAAAAGTCCTTACAATAAGTAGGTTCTTCTCTTTTATAATGATAACCCTCAACTACTTTCTTATGGTTTCCAAGACACAATTAATAGCCTTTATTTATTCATTCACCATAGTTCTAGTAAAAAAAAAAAACTTACCATTTGACTTCTAATGTAATAAGAAACTTTTCTCATGCAAACCTTTGATATTTTCAAATTTGTCAAAAATTGTCTATTAATGACAACATCAAAAAATCCTAGAAAACTTATGTAATGGTCTTCCAAGGACATCTATATGACCATCAAACCAAAATATTAGCGTCCCATCCATAAGGATGTGTCCTATGTAGGCCATAACTTTCCTTAGGGAACCTCCATAGCCACTTCCCTAACAGAGCTCAATTTCTCAAAGAAGTCTTCCCAATCTCCAAACTCCTTTGGCTTACACGCTATGTTTCAACTAGTAAGATGATCTTTCTTTCCCTCCCCACCCCTTGACCAGAGAAAGTCCCTTTACAATTTCTCAATCTTTAAGGCTACTGATGTAGGGATTTTGAAGAGAGATACTAGAGATGTGTGACAAACATGAGTGTATTTGGGTTATTCTTCCCTCCTCCAAAAGACAAAAAGGCTTTTTCCCACCCATCCAATCTCCTCAAAATTCTATCAACCATTGGATCCTAAAATCCCCTTGACTTTGGATTCCCTCCTAAAGGAAGACCCAAATAGGATAAGGGTCATTCTAAAACTTTACAGTCAAACATCAAGGCCTACCTAGATATCATATCCTGGCTCATGTTGATACCGGAGAGGGTGCTTTTCTCTAAGTTGATCTTAAGCCCTAATAATTGACCAAGAACCAAGAGGATTAATGTGGAAATCCGGTATTATTTGAACGGTGATTTGTAGGATATTAGGGAAAGATTGAGGCCCCAATTGTGGGTAATTTGTGTGATTTTAATTTTTCCATATTTGTATTTTTTCCTTTTTTGTTTGTTCTCTGTGTATTTGTTAAATAGGGATTTGTTTATGTAAAAAATACAATTTTGAATGAATGTTAGATAGATTCTCAGTTTCTACATGGTATCAGAGCAAGGTTTGTTCTAAAACCCTAATCAGTCCATGGCTGCCCAAAGAGGAAACAACCATGAGTCCAGTCAATCGGCAACCCATGAAAGAGTGTCGGAGATACACTCCTCAATGGGCCCCGTCGATGCATTCGACAACTCCCCACTCCATCTTAGCATTGAAAAATTGAACAGCAAGAATTACAGAGAGTGGGCACAAGCAATCAAGCTCGTTATTGACGGAAAGGGAAAGTTAGGGCTTCTTACCGGCGAGACTCGACGACCACCTCCGACTGATGTAGCGGCATCCCAGAAATGGCAGTTCGAAAACTCCTTTATCACCTCATGCTTGATTAACTCCATGAAGCTAATCATTGGCAAGACTTACATGTTCCTCCCGACGGCAAAGGATGTGTGGGATGCGATACGGGAAACGTATTCCGATGCCGAGAATGCTTCCCAAATCTTTGAAATCAAGATATGGCTCTGGCAGATGAAGCAAGGAGATCGAGAAGTCACAGAATACTACGCCGAGATGCTGGGTTTGTGGCAAGATCTTGATCTCAACTGCGAAGAGGAGTGGGAGTGCATGGGTGACAGTGTGCGCTTCAAGAAGAAGATGGAGAACGAGAGGGTCTTCGAGTTCCTAGTGGGGCTAAACCGTGAGCTTGACGACGTCAAGAGCAGGGTTCTTAGTCGCCGGCCATTGCCCTCCATCCGAGAGGTCTTCTCTGATGTGTGGCGAGAGGAAAGCAAAAAGAGAGTGATGTTGGATCTCTCATTTGGGCCTGAGGCTTCAGCCCTTTTAACCTATGGGCCTCATGCTGCTGCAGGTGGATGTGGGCCTCATGCTGGATCTAGTGGGCCTCATGCTATTGGATCTAGTGGGCCAAGCCCAAGACAATCCAAGAGGACTTATTGTGAGCATTGTAAGAAGTTGGGCCACACTAAAGACACTTGCTGGACTTTACATGGCAAGCCCACAGATTGGAAGCCCAGACAGCCCAATAAAGCCCATAGTCTTCAGGCCTCCACCAAAACCCAGGCAGACAAAACACCCACCAAAATTCGTCAATCAACTTCTAGTGTGGGGTTTAATTCCGACTAGCTTGCGAAATTATAAGCCTTTTTCTAATTTCCAAGCCTTTGGTATGTCTTCTATTACTTTGTCCTCTGGTACTTTGGCCTAAAAAGGTACCTTTCTGACAGCACTTAGCACCATGTCTCATATTACTCCCTGGATTATTGACTTTGGTGCATCTGATCGTATGACTGATGTTCATCGTTTATTTTCTACATACTCTTCCTGTGCCGATTATTTAAAAGTAAAAATTGCATATGGTACTTTATCCCCAGTTGCTGGCAAAGAGAGTATTTGTATTTCTGAGTCTATTACTCTCAACCCTGTCCCACATGTACCTAATTTATCTTGCAATTTGTTGTCTATTAGTTAGTTAACCAAAAAGTCTAATTGCTCAGCTAAATTCCTACCATCTCATTGTGTTTTTCAAGACCTATCATCAAGGAAGACGATTGGCAGTGCTAAGGAACGTGAGGGTCTATATTACTTCGACGAAACTGATGTGCATGGATAGTGTTCTCCTACTATTTGTAATTCTGCATCTCGTCCTAAGGATAGTGAACTTTTGTTATGGCACAAAAGGATGGGTCATCCTAGTTTTCAGTACTTAAAACATTTATTTCCTTCACTATGTTCAAGTAAAGTTTCATGGGATTTTCAGTGTGAAGTGTGTGAACTTGCCAAATACCACCGGGGCGTCTTTTCCTAAGTCTAAGTATAGACCATCCATACCATTTACTCTAATTCATAGTGATCTATGGGGACCCTCATGTACCCTTAATAGGACCCATAAAAAATGGTTTATTACTTTTATTGATGATCACACTTGCCTATGTTAGGTATATTTGTTGACTGATAAAACTGAGATTCGATCAGTCTTCATGAACTTTCACTTTATGATACAAACTCAGTTTCACACCAAAATTCAAATTCTTCGTATTGAAAATGGTACTGAGTATTTCAATCACTCATTGAGCACCTATCTAGAAAGAAAATGATATTATACATCAAAGCGTTGACACCCCTCAGCAAAATGAGGTTGTAGAATGGAAAAATAGACATATTCTTGAAGTTGCTCGTGCTTTTCTGTTTACCTCTCACATGCCCTCACAATTTTGGGGTGACTCCATTTTGACAGCCACATACCTTATTAACCGAATGCCTAGTCGGGTCCTATCTTTTGTCACACCCCTCCAGAAATTCCAAGAGTTTTTTCCTCACTCTAGACTCGATGCACATCTTCCACTTCGTGTCTTTGGGTCCACTGTGTTTGTCCACACTCACGAACCTAAGCAGAACAAATTTGATCCCAGGGCGCTTAAATGTGTCTTTCTTGGCTACTATTCCACACAAAAGGGCTACAAATGCTATGACCCAATTTCACAGAAGCTATATGTTAGCCTAGATGTCACATTTTTTGAGCATACTCCGTACTACTCGCTTCAGGGGGAGTCCATGAGTGAAACTAGACCACCTTAACCTTTGACTATCTCGATGTTGCTGTGTTCAAATCCACTCCGTGCCTTATATCTACCCTTTCGCCTAATACAGAAGGACACTTAAACTCAGAGGGAGATACGGAATTACAGACAAATAGGGAAACACTTGTCTACTCAAGGAAGCTAAAATCAAAGTTCAATGAGACACTCATCTCCGAAGCACTAAAAAAATCAGAACTTGTGATAATTCCAACTCCTCGGGAGTCTGGCTCCAATTCTGATCAGGTAACAGATGACTTACCCATTGCTCTTAGGAAACAACCTCGTTCATATACTCTCCATCCTATCTCGAAATTTGTGTCTTATAATGCTCTTTATGCAAAATGTCGTGTTTTTACAACTAACCTTGATAGAATCCAGATTCCTAAAAACATTCAAGAAGCCTTGGAGATTCCAGAATGGAAAGAGGTAGTGATGGAAGAAATAAGGGCATTGGAAAAAAATGGGACTTGGGAAGTGATGAATTTGCCAAAAGGGAAGAAACCAGTGGGCTGTAAACGGGTATTCACAGTGAAATATAAGGCGGATGGCACAGTAGAACGATACAAAGCCCGCCTAGTTGCAAAGGGGTTCACTCAGACCTATGGCATCGACTATACCGAGACATTTGCACCAGTGGCAAAGTTGAACACTACATGAGTTCTTTTATCCTTGGCAACAAATCTTGACTGGCCACTCCATCAGTTTGATATCAATAATGCCTTTCTGAATGATGAACTGGAAGAAGAAGTGTTTATGATGCTACCACCAGGGTTCTATAAGGAAGAAGAAGAAACCAGGGTATGCAAATTGAAGAAATCTCTTTATGGTCTCAAGCAATCACCCAGAGCATGGTTTGATAGATTTGCAAAGGTGATTAAGAACCAAGGATACCAACAAGGGCAGTCGGATCATACTATGTTCTTTAAACAATCCAACGATGGAAGGATGACCATTCTAATAGTGTATGTCGATGGCATCATTCTCATTGGAGATGACATTGGAGAAGTGGAAAGGTTGAAGAAGGTCTTAGCCATAGAATTTGAGGTAAAAGATCTGGGTCAAATGCGGTATTTCCTAGGAATGGAGGTCGCCAGATCAAGTAAGGGAATTAGTATTTCCCAAAGAAAGTATGTACTTGACTTGTTGACTGAGACTGGCATGCTGGGATGCAAGCCAAGCGATACCCCTATCAAGGCAAGAAACAGGACGGAAAGCGACGGAAAACCCGTGGATAGAGAGAAATATCAGCGACTAGTAGGTAGACTGATCTTCCTTTCTCACACTAGACTTGACATTGCTTTCGCTGTAAGCGTGGTTAGCCAGTACATGAATTCACCAAAGGAAAGTCATCTGAAAGCAATGTATAAGATCCTCAGATACCTAAAGAGTTCTCCAAAGAGAGGACTATTCTTTAAGAAGAGTGATAGTAAGAAGGTAGAAATCTATACAGATGCAGATTGGGCGGGATCAGCAGATGACAAAAGGTCTACTACAGGCTACTGTACCTATGTCTGGGGGAATTTAGTAACATGGAGAAGTAAGAAGCAGAGTGTAGTAGCCAAAAGTAATGCCGAAGCTGAATTCAGAGCAGTTGCACAAGTATGTGTGAAGGACTATGGTTGCCAAAACCGTTGGAAAAACTACGCATTACAATAGAGTTCCCCATTAAACTCTATTGTGACAACAAAACTGCCATTAGTATTTCTCATAATCCTGTTCAACACGACAAGACCAAACATATAGAAGTGGACAGACACTTTATAAAGGAAAAAATTAATAAGGGATTATTTGCATGACTTATATCCCTACAAGGGACAGGCATGATGAAGTGCAAAGTTGAAAAGTTTGAAGTGGAAAAAAAGTCTTTTCAGGTAAAGTTTGAAGGATCGAATGGTGGAACTTGGGTATCAGTAACAGAAAGGAGCCGTGGTTTTGTTGTATCAGTAGGATTTGAAAGGGAGGAGATGGATTGGTTAACGGAGCATTTGAAGAAAGCTGTGGAGTTGGAGAATACCAGGGGATTTACACGAAAGTTCAGGGGCGAGAATAAGATTCATTTGATGGAGATTTGCTTCAACAATAGAGGGCGATTCATGAAAATCACCGAGATTGCTACAAGAAGGAAACCTCTACTTCTTGTCATCCCCGAGGGTGTTAAAGGTAATGGATGGGAAGTCCTTAGGAGGGCGATTCTTTCAATGCAAGATTATTCTGATCAAGTCGGAGAAGAGTTGAAAAAGACGTTTGGCAATACTCAGATGAGTAAAAGCATATATAGAGGTGGTCGGTCATATGCAGAGGTGGTTGCAAAGGATGGAATTAGGAGTGGAGTTCCATTATCAGCTGGAAAATGGGCCAGAGCCGTAATATGTGAATGCAAAGAAAAAGTCCAAGACTGGACTCATGAAGGCAAGGCCATTGCGAGGATGATGGGTGTGAAAGGAATGGTGTCTATAAATCCCATTTCCGCCTTCAAGGGGTGTTTCTTTGTGAGTACAACAGGAAGAGCAAAATGGTTCCAGGAGCAGGAGAGACTTTTAGTGAAAGGAAGGCCTGTTCTCCTAAGAAGATGGTCGCCAAGAGAAAATATGATTATTCCTAGAAAATTCAGAAGGGGCTGGTTAGAGTTGAAAGGCCTTCATTTTCATTTGTGGGAGGAAGACCAGCTGAAATTCATCTTGAAGAAGTGGGGGAGGGTGACGGAGGTAGCTAGGGAAACCGTGAAGCTGTTGGACTTGACGAAGGTGAAGCTGTGGGTGGAGATGCATCCTAATGTTGTGCTTCCAGCGTTGCTTGAGATGGAAGACGGGGCCTGGAAACATACATGGCAGTTTCAGTCATCGGAGAAGAGGGTGAAGATGACACTGTCACGTCCGAGACATCCCACTGCAGGTACGAGTGGTTGAAAGAGGGGGGTTGCGTCTCTCAGACGACAAAATTTGCAGAGGGGCTACGAGGTAGTATCAGGGGTAATGAGTGCTACAGTAGGGAGCTTCTTCCCCGGGCACGCTATCGGTGCTCAAGTACAAGCATGGCGGCCAAAAGGGAGAAAGGATGGGAAGGGAGCAGATTGGGCTTAGTAGAAGAGAACTTTCTTGGGCCCATAGTGCCTAGACTTCAACTAAAGCCATCCAGTAAGGGCCCAAAGAGGGAGAAGGAGTCGTGGGCTGCAAGCTGGCCCAGACGCCCCTCAAGCCCATGACGCAGCGGCATCACCTTCTTCTCTCCAGCGAGTGGGCTCCTCTGCAAAAGCGACCACGCAGCCTTGTTCAGGCGATAAGAGGGCTGGCGTCAGGTAATACATGGAGAGGATGGTCGGGCCGATGAGTTACAAGCCCAGACTTTATCCAACCCTAGCCCACCTTTAGAGACAGAAGATGATAGTTACGGGCGTCGGACTGTGGGCTATAAGTCAATAGGCCCGTCGGGGTTGGGCCAATTTCTAGGAGGATCGAAGTCCTCTGGCATGAAAGGTAGGTCTCGAGAGGAAGAAAGCGCAGCGAGAAAGGGGAAAGCTCAATGGTTCAGATGGAAGACTTCACGCAAGGGGAAAAGACGATGGATTCAAGGAAGATGTGGTCCAAACTCTTCCTTCCAAGCGCGGCTCGCCGTCATGGACATCGGAGTAGCAGCGAGCCTCTTCCCCTACGGAGCGCAGCGCCTCTTAGCGAAGTCCGCAATCTGGAAGTGGATGGCGGGATGGGATCTCAACAGATACGAGGTATCAGAGAGAGTCCCATCTTCCGTTGTCTTCTGCCAAGGAAATGCAACAGTTGGTCGAAGGAAGAGATCTCGACGTCAAGTGGAGAGATGGACCCGCGAAAATCCCAACTCGAAGACGACAAAGGAGGATTTACGGGCCGAGCAGGGTACGATCCTTGTGGTTCTTCAGTCACGGAGTCACCTTCTATTCCAAGAACCAGAGGTAAAGAAATCATTTTGGGAGGAAATTGTGAAATTCCGGGAGTGGAAAACTTGGAGGAAAGTCAGCCTTTTTCTTCTCAACCACCCGAGCCATATTCCTCTCCTTTCTGTAATCTGGAAAAGAATCTACCGAGTCCCTCCGGTCCTCATCTCCCAAATTCAGAATTTCTTTCCCAGTCTCCTTCAGTAAATCAAGGTAAATTTAAAATTTTTCCTGAAATAAGCGATGTTGGCCCCTTAAATTTTGTTGGGATCCCTGTCCATTTTGAGGAGGAGAATCAGAGAGCTGTTTCTAACCAGATGTCCGAGAGATCTACCCCTGGGAAGTCTTCTAACCTGATGTCAGGCAGTCCGGGGGTTAATGTGGCATCCCCACCGGAAGACTTTCTTATCGATGGCCTGTCCCCTAGGAAAATGGCTAAAGTGCGAGAGGTTCTATGCTCTCTAGACATTAAGGTGTACTTTAGGAGGAAGAATAGAGGCCCATAGGCGTTTGAATCCAGGTGGATTTGGTTTGGAGGGTTAGGGCCTGAGTGTTTTTCCATGAAAATTATCAATTGGAATGTTAGGGGTTTGGGTTCAAGTAATAAGCGTAGGGTGATTAAAGATTTCCTTAGGTCAGAGAATCCGGATGTTGTGATGATTCAGGAAACAAAAAAGGAGAAGTGTGACAGAAGGCTAGTGGGCAGTGTCTGGACGGTCAGAAATAAGGATTGGGTTATTCTCCCGGCATGTGGGGCTTCAGGAGGGATTTTGTTCATTTGGGACTCAAAAAAGTTGTGCAAGGAGGAGGTGGTATTAGGCTCTTTCTCGATATCGGTCAAGTTCGCCTTGGAGGGCTGTGGATCTCTTTGGATTTCTGCAGTTTATGGTCCAAATAGTCCTCACTTAGGAAGGATTTTTGGGTGGAACTTTATGACATTTATGGTCTAACTTTTCCGTTGTGGTGTGTGGGCGGTGATTTTAATGTCATAAGGAGAAGTTCAGAAAAATTGGGGGGCTCTAGGCTAACTTCAAGCATGAGGGACTTTGATAGTTTTATTAGAGAATGTGAAATGTTTGATCCACCTCTTCGGAACGCATCATTCACTTGGTCAAATATGCAAGAGTCTCCCGTGTGTAAGAGATTAGACCGTTTTCTTTACTCAAATGAGTGGGGGCAGCTCTTTCCCCAAGGCATTCAAGAAACCCTTATCAGAAGGACCTCGGATCATTGGCCAATTGCTTTGGATACCAACCCGTTCATGTGGGGCCCAACACCTTTTAGATTTGAGAACATGTGGCTGCAACATCCTAGTTTCAAGGAGAACTTTAGAATTTGGTGGAGGGGTTTTCAAGGAAACGGATGGGAAGGCCACAAGTTCATGAGGAGATTACAATTTGTTAAAGCCAAATTGAAGGAATGGAATAAGGTTTCTTTTGGAGAGCTTAATGAAAAGAAAAAAAGTATCCTCAAGGATTTAGCTAACTTTGACGCCATTGAGCAGGATGGGGGTCTCACCTCTGAATTGTTGAATCAAAGAGCCTTAAGAAAAGGGGAGCTAGAGGAATTAATTTTGAGGGAGGAAACCCATTGGAGACAAAAAGCTAGGGTGAAATGGGTTAAGGAAGGGGATTGCAACTCTAAGTTTTTTCATAAAGTGGCTAATGGCAGGCGAAATAGGAAATATATCAAGACTTTGGAAAATGAAAGAGACTTAGTGTTGAATAATGCCGAGAGAATCACAGAGGAGATCTTACTTTACTTTGAAAAACTCTACGCGAGTCCTATAGGAGAGTCTTGGAGTATTGAAGGATTAGATTAGTCCCCTATTTCGGAAGAGAGCGCGATAAGTTTGGATGCCCCTTTCATTGAAGAAGAGATTTCTAAGGCCATTTTTCAGATGGATAGGGACAAGGCTCCGGGGCCTGATGGCTTTACTATTGCAGTATTCCAAGACTGTTGGGATGTGATTAAGGAGGATTTAGTGAGAGTGTTTGCAGAATTTCATAGGAGCGGAGTTATCAATCAAAACACTAATGCCTCTTTCATTGTTCTTCTGCCCAAAAAGAGTACGATAAAGAAAATCTCAGATTTTAGACCCATTAGTTTGATCACTAGTCTCTATAAGATAATAGCCAAAGTGCTCTCAGGGCGGCTAAGAGGGGTTTTACATGAAACCATCCATTCTACTCAAGGCGCTTTTGTTCAAGGGAGACAAATAATGGATGCGGTTCTCATAGCAAATGAGATAGTAGATGAGAGAAGACGATCAGGGGAGGAAGGTGTCGTCTTTAAAATTGACTTTGAAAAGGCTTACGATCACGTAAGGTGGGATTTTTTAGATCAAGTGTTGGAGAAGAAGGGGTTCAGTCCTAAATGGAGAAAATGGATGAGTGGATGTTTGTCCTCGGTATCTTATGCAGTATTGGTGAATGGTAGCGCTAAAGGTTGGGTTAAGGCATCGAGAGGATTAAGACAAGGTAACCCTTTATCCCCCTTTTTGTTTAATTTAGTAGCAGATGCATTGAGTAGGATGCTTTTGAGAGCAGAGGAGAGAAATATGTTGGAGGGTTTCAGGGTGGGTAGAAACAGAACTAGGGTATCTCATTTGCAATTTGCCGATGACACCATCTTCTTTTCTAACACTAGGGAGGAAGACTTGCAGACTCTCAAGAGTCTTTTGTTAGCATTTGGGCATATTTCTGGGCTTAAGGTCAATTTAGACAAGAGTAATATTTATGGTATCAATTTGGATCAAGCTCATATTTCAAGATTGGCTGAGACACTTGAATGCAAGGCTTCAGGCTGGCCTATACTCTATCTAGGTCTTCCTTTAGGTGGGAACCCCAGGGCAGGGGGATTTTGGAATCCTATGATTGAGAGAATTTCAAGAAGATTAGATGGATGGCAAAAGGCATACCTATCCTTCGGAGGGAGGATAACTCTCATCCAATCTTGCCTTACCCATATGCCCTGTTACTTTCTTTCTTTATTTAAGTTACCCGCTTCAGTCGCTGCAAAAATCGAGAGGTTGCAGAGGGATTTTTTATGGTCAGGGATTGGGGAAGACAAAAGGGATCATTTAGTCAGGTGGGATGTCGTGTGTAAACCGAAGGAAATAGGGGGTTTGGGTTTTGGGAATATTTCTCTGAGGAATCTCGCTCTTTTAGGGAAATGGCTGTGGAGGTACCCTAGAGAGGGTTCAGCTCTATGGCATCAGGTTATACTAAGCATTTATGGTTCACACTCCAATGGTTGGGATGCTAACACATTAGTCAGATGGTCACATCACTGTCCTTGGAAGGCTATTACTCAAGTCTTTCAGGAGTTTTCCTCATTTACTCGGTTTGTGGTAGGAAATGGGGAAAGAATTCGGTTCTGGGAAGATTTGTGGTGGGGGGACCAACCTTTGGGTTCCCAATATCCAAGTCTATTTAGAGTAGTCTTGGATAAAAACATACATATTTCTTCAGTTCTCGGTCCTACTCGTCCTTTCTCTTGGAATTTAAATTTCCGTCGTAACCTGTCAGATTCTGAGATAGAGGACTTAGAAGGCCTCATGCGATCTCTCGATGGATTGCATTTATCTCCTTCGGTTCCAGATGCCAGATTTTGGCCCTTATCTTCTTCAGGGCTTTTTTCAGTTAAATCTTTCTTTCTAGCTTTATCCCAATTTTCTGGATCTCCTCAGGTTTTTCCTTCTAAGTTCGTTTGGAATTCTCAAGTTCCTTTCAAAGTGCAGTCCTTCATCTGGTTAGTGGCACACAAGAAGGTGAATACTAATGACATGCTACAAGTGAGAAGACCCTACAAAGCCCTTAGTCCGGATATTTGTATTCTGTGCTGAAGCATGAGGAATCAGCTGATCATATTTTTCTTCATTGCTCCTTGACGATTGGGTTGTGGCACAGGTTATTTCAGTTAGCTAAGATGGATTGGGTCCCCCCGAGGAGCATCCTTGACATAATGTACATCAAATTTAATGGATTTGGTTCGTCTAAGAGGGGGATAGCCTTGTGGCAAGCTGCAAACATCGCTCTTATTCGGATTGTGTGGTGGGAAAGAAATGCGAGGATTTTTTAGGATAAAGCAAGGAATTCAGAGTATCTTTGGGACTCTATTGTTTTCCTTGCTTCTCTTTGGGCTTATTGTTCCAAGGTTTTTAAGGGGACCCCCTTAATGTGATACAACTTGATTGGATAGCAGTGTGTACTCCTTAAGGAGTGGTCTTTTTAGAGTGTTTGCTTGTTTTTCAGTGTATTTTTCGATAGTTTAGCTTTCTTTGGCAGGAGGATTCCTCATCCTTCTTTTGTACTTATTTTTATCTATCAATAAATCTTTGTGTCGTTTCCAATAAAAAAAAATATCCCTACAAGGGACCAATTGGCCGATATTTTCACCAAAGGGTTACATAAATCAAACTTTGAAGATTTTATTTGCAAGTTGGACATGATTCATATCTATGATCCAACTTGAGGGGGAGTGTAGAAATCCGGTATAATTTGAATGGTGATCTGTAGGATATTAGGGAAAGATTGAGGCCCCAATTGTGGGTAATTTGTGTGATTTTAATTTTTCCATATTTGTATTTTTTTCCTTTTTTGTTTGCTCTCTGTGTATTTGTTAAATAGAGATCTATTTATGTAAAAAATACAATTTTGAATGAATTTTAGAAAAATTCTCAGTTTCTACAATTAACTTGAAGTTTTCCAAGTTTTCTAGAGAGGCTTTAGAAAATAAAATGGTGTCATTTGCGAATTGTAAAAGAGACACTCTTGTCCTATCTCTGCCCACTATGAACCCATTTGTTAAACCACTCTCCTTTACTATAATCATCATCATCCGCCACAATGGTGAAAAGGAAAGGAGAAAGAGGGTTTCCTTGTCTCAAACCTCCATTTGGCCGATGTATTCACCAAGGGGTTACCAAACTCTACATTTCATCAATTCCTAGGCAAGCTTAAAATGCAAAATATCTTTGCATATCTGCTTGAGGGGAATGTAGGAATATTTGACAATATTATGACTTAATTCTCCTTCCTCAAATAGATTGTATGACTGTGTAAGTTAATGTAAAGCTGTTAAGAGTTATTTGTGTAATTCCCAGAAATCTGGTGTGATTAGAATACGTAGTTGTATTACTATTTTTAGGCCTTAGAAGTCTACCATGTGATGTATCATGTATTATAAACTTGTGTAACTATTTAGAGAAAAATATGAGAGAAAAAAAGGTTTTCCATCTCAGTCTTAAGAAATAAATATATTTTCTTAATTCTGAAATCTAACTTATTCAAACATAAGAATTAGAATCATTAAATCCCATCACATTCACTTCTAGCATTCATTTCCCTAGGAATACAATTCCTATTCCACCTATTCTGCAAACCAAACAGGACCTTAGATATAAATTGAAATCCACCACTTTCTTAACAATTCAACCTAATATGACATCCAATTCCAAGTTATTCAACCTCATTCATTCTCCATTGTCCACAATTGTACAAGGGCTTTAAATCAACATTATGATCATCTTCCCCACAACATTAATCAACACCCCTAACAATCCTTATTACCACTCCTCCTCCCCCCCCCCCCCCCCCCCCCCCCCCCCCCCCCCCCCCTCCAACCAAACTGGTAAACCCATATCAAATAAAAACTGAGGCTACTTCCAACTTCCATCAAATCTACTACCACTACTCCCAAAAAAGTTATAAATACACAACCTAAACTACGCTAAAAGGGGCAGACCAGATGCAAAGATAGACACCCAAACCGACCGATTCTTTGTCTCTAGAAGTGCCTAAGCCCACAACTCCCTAGTACTGCCACTTAGCCTCCCTCACTGGCTCCACCTGTCATAGACCAATCCTTACCTCAATGGGATTCATGCTAATTTGTTGTCCAACTCAATTCCCACCACTAACCTTCAATCATGCACCTCACTTAGACTTTCATTCGTTTTCACCCCACCTTGGATTCACCACAGGAACCCCAGAACCAGATAGCTCTCATAGCCAAAGCACTATGGGGTCTGTAAGAGTAAGTGCAATGGATGACCTAATAGGAAGAAGAAATCAAGCATAGTCCACACCAACTATCTACTTTTTTTTTTTTGGATCAGATCCACACCAACCAAAATCAAACTATAATTTTATGGAATTAAAAAAAATTTCAGTCCACCTCAAGTCTCTCTTCAAAGTTATAGCCCTACTACAAACTTCCCACATACCTTACCGATCTCTTTAAAAAGGCCGCAACACTTGAGATGAATGGGCACCTCAAAACCCTACCCATATTCCATTCTGGAACCTGTCTATTTTACAATTCATTTTCTCTTTAAAATACAAAATGCCTTTTATCGAAGGTGTACTGAAGCCCACTTCACTGCCCCTATTACATAACAAAGCTTGATCTATATCAACCTCCACAAATATACCAGATGAGCTGCAAATGGAACAGCTGTAGAATGTATACCTTCTAATAATTAACTTAATAATCATAAAAAGAATGCACAGTTTCAAGGGCACTCCTCTTAGTGTTGTTATTCAGCTCCATTGGAACTTGGAGTGTAAACAGAGGTTTTAATACAACAAATCTTGGAGCAAAGCTTCAGCCTCCTTTTGTAGATGCATTAATTTCTCAAGAGAACAGAGCCTCTTTTCTTTTGTGTAGCTGTGTGTGGTATATAGAAGGCATTTATACATCAGATCCATTGATTAGAGTTTGCATATTTGGGAAGGATTTCCCATCCTTCTCATGTATTTCTAACTTTGTAGTTAGTATTAATGAATTTTTGCTTTGGATCGAAAAAAAATGGACAGTTGTATTACCTTTCCCTACAACTGGAGATGCAGTCATGCCAAATATGCGGGGTAGTCTTGTGGAGCTGGTTTTGTAGAAGACCTGTATAATTGTCAAGATAATATATGTTCCAATAAATTATACTACGCCAACAGGAAAGGAGGTTATAGAAAAAAAGAATTGTATGATTATTAAAATATTGAAGTAGCTCTTTACTTTCATGATTTCCGCATAAGGATGATTACTTTGAACTTGTGCATGATGACACTCATCAAATATCAACAGGGCAATTAGCTCCATTCTGATAAAGCAGTGGTATAAACCACGTAGTAAGATTTGAGGGGTCATAACAAAAACCTGCAATTCAGATTCACCATAACTAGAAAATATAAATCCAAGGATCTCTTAGTAGTCATGAGAACTGCAATTTTTTATTGGGAGAAAGAAATATGGTTCTTCAAAATGACTGACAGTAATAACTCAATGGCAGCCCTACAAAGAAATTAGAAAGAAAAAATAATGCAGAAAAAGGTATGAAAAATTCCACCAGAGATTAGCTAACTTCAAGTAATATTTCTGAAGACTTATTTACAAGAGAGACTGGCAAACTTTATCAGATGATATGCAAGAGAATATTTCTATGAAAATGGTAAAAACAAATAAAGTGAAGAATGACGGAGAATTTTCTTGAAAAAAGTAGAAGGCCAAATATCATTCAGATAATTGCTTTTTACAAATTAAATATACAGTATTAACTGAAGGAGCATAGCATCCAGCTTCTTGTACAAGCTAAAAGCAAAATTTTCAACTTCCTAGGTGACAGGAGGATCCCTATTTTCCAATGGCATGAAGATCCTTACATTCTTATTTTCCTTGTAGGTCAGTGCAGTAATTTTGCTAATCTGGATTTCTGGGGCATCCAATATTTTTCATCCTCCAGATGCAATTTTCTCATTTCCATTTCAATCCATCTTCCATTATCATGCAACTCCTCATACAAGCCTTCTTCAAACTCCATACGCAACAGCTATTCAAGCACTCCAGCAACCTTGGATATCACCCATAGAACTTGGTCCACCTTGTGTAACCTTTACCTTTTAACAACAATGTTCCCAACCTACAAACCCTCCTCTTGCACCTTGATTTTAAAGGATTTTGAATGCACCAAGAGTAGATCTTTCAAATCCATCAATCCTTCTCTCTTTTTGTTTTTCCTCTTAACCCAATTTGTACCGTAGGTTTGTTGTTGCTATTAGAGGTGTGTGAGTATTAGGTAATCCAAGGGACATGATAATCAGTGCATTGTTTAGAAACCATATGATAGGATAATTAGATTCCGAAGCTAAATAAAGGTAGTTGGGCAATTGAAGGAGGGATCCTAACTTTGTAGAGAGGATTAACCAAAGCAACCTTTTTTAGAGTAAGTAGTCTCTAGCTGAACAAGGGTTAAACTGTTGTTCTCTCTTGGTACCATTGAGCGAGTGGAAGTTTTAATGTCACGTGTTAGTGCAATCAAAATAAAATAAAAATCATTTACATACAAAGGTAAACAAAGTTTTAATGTGGTTCAACTAACTATGCCTACATTCAAGGTTGAGGAAGAATAAATTCACTATACGAAGAGACATTATAGAGGAAAGAGAAAATAAATACAATTCTTGAACCCTGAAAAGTCTCAGGTTTCCTCACTCCTAGTCTCCACACCATAAACCTTGAAACAAACTCCACCTCAAGCCATGCCCCATTGGATGTCTCTCACTCTTCCACACATCTTCATTACTTCATATAGTTTTTACAAGCAATCTCAATATCATAATTTTTCCCCCTCATATCCTAAAATGTTTATAAAGATATTTCTAATATTTTTTTTTATTCCATAGAAAACATATTTTCACAAAGAAATACTAATATAGTCTATATAATATTATTTACCAAAAGACTATGTACTAAATGGAAATTTGAGAAACTTACAATGTCCTAAAATAAGATGGTTTTTGCATATAAACTCTTGGATTTGTAGGATAGTTGACCATTAAAAAGGTCTAAGGGTACTCTGCCTATTGAAACTTAGAATGGCCAACTAAATAGCACATCAATTAGCTAAGCAATGAGTTGCTCTATCAAAGGTGTTTGTTGGGGATTCTCTACAACAATTTTCCTTAGTTGTTTTAGAGCCTTTGAAAGGGTCTTTATATATTTCTTATCAATTTTTTTTAGGTGGTTGTTTATGCTTTGGCAGTAGTAGTAACCTCTTTCTTCTTATGGTTTGATTAAAAAGATATTCATCCTTCCTTGTATTAGTTTTTCTTCCTTGATAGAATGTTTTGTAACCTATCTAAAAAACAATGGTCTTCTGCATTAAATTGGTGTTACAATATCAAAGAACAACAATATGTAAAGGATTGAATACCTATAACAATAGCCTCACCTTCAACCAAGAATGAAGAACAATTGAAACAAGAATAAAGACCGCTAGATCCAACAAAATATGGAAAACTATGAACCTTCAAATGAATCAACTAGCATTACTACCTCATATTGTTCAAACTCTTTCTCCCAATCATGGTGAGTCCTCAAGCGCCTAGAATTCCCACAATAGGTTCCAACTTTGAAATCAATAGATTCTTCGATAACTCTAGCTTGCTACAAAATAATTACAACCATAAGTGATAAAAAGACATATACAAGATATTTAATTGTAACATCACAAGTAAACATAAATGCCAAATATAGCTTAAATAAAAAATTAAATCTTGTAAAAAATTGTGATCATCTTGCATAAGGTATATCCCTCACAATTACTGAACATAGAAGAATTAGATATCCCAAGCAAAAGCAAAAACAAAACACAATTTAAAAGAGAAACAAAAATATAAGACAGAAACTCTATGCCTCAAAACAAGCAGGGGGGTTTATTTAGGGTAGGAACCTCAAAAATATATCTAGCAATATACCATCACTCTTAGCTAAAAGTTGACCACCAGTCAATCACTAGTTGACCAATCTTGATTTCCAAATAAAAGAAGAGACAATGTTTCTAGAAAAAGCATGGAACCCCCTCATCCAATGAGAAGGCCACCAAAGACCTCTGCCTCCTGAGGAGGCCAATGAGAAAATAGCCATAAATCCCCTCCCATGAGAAGGGTCATCATAAACAAGCCAGAAGCCATGTTATACCTTCCCCAAGAGTTGGATCCCTAATCTATTCATTCTTAATGATCTTTGAGAGGAAATGCTCGTGATAAATGCACTTTAGGCTTGCCTTTTTTCTCTGGTTATTCTTATGTGAATGATCTTTGCCCCTCTTTGTACACCCTTGTATGAAATGCTCTTTAGCATCTTGATTATGTTTAGTTTTATCAAAAAATGATGATGATGGTCATAATAATAATAATAGGAATAATAAGAATAATATTAACAACAACAAAAACAACGATAATAATTATCACCCATCAGTTAAATTGAGGAATGTAGTTGGATTGTATAGAGGGAAACAAATGTTAGGATTTTTTAGGACAAGGTGAGGACTTTACAGGCTATTTGGGATATCATTCATTTCTTTGCCTCCGTTTGGGCCTCTTACACTACAACTTTTAAGGGCATTCTCCTTAATGTGGTTCAACTTGATTGGCTATCGATGTGTAGTTGGAAAGGTGTGGGGCTAGCAAGTAGTCATCGCTTGAGAGGAAATTATTCATTTTCAGAGCTATGATTTGTTTTTGTATACTCCCATGTGGTATTTTACTGTTATATAAGTTTACTTAGTACTTCAGAGGTATACCTTCTGTTTGGTTCTTTGTTTTTTTGGGAGGATTCATCATCCGTCTTTTGTACCTCATGATACCTAACTTAATTTAATACATTGTTATTTCTGATCAAAAAAAAAAAAAAAAGAGCACTGTAGTTTCAAGGGTGGGAACCGCCACATGGCAAAGCAGCTCACCTGTTGAACTAGAGCCACTGTAGGAGCAAGAAAGACACAAATATTTTTCTGGGGTTTCCTTATCAAATGACCCAACGCGTGTATAAGCAACACAGCTATGTGGGTCTTCCCACAACCGGTCCCCATATAAACAATAATATTCTCCTCCAAAGCTTTCTTACACAGCTCCAACTGATACCTGCCAAAGAAACAAAAATGAAGTCAATAAATTTCATTTATACCCATGCTTGGTTACAACAAAAAGAAAGAGGAAAAACAAAAGGTGGAAAAATAAATAAATAAACACCATTGCCACTAATTTTTTCTCTTTTTAACGCCGAAGAGTTCACTAAACCAAAAGCAATGCTTGTGTACAATTCTCTTACGAAGTCACTCCGATCTTTCAATTTTCCATTTGGATGCTTAGAGAACTAAGGAAGAAGAAATAAAACCTCGAATTTTATCCTCCATGCCCATTGGTTTCCAATTAACGAAAAACTTCCTTCAAATAACCGCAAAGGCTCCGTTTTTCTCCTCGAGTCCAAAACAAAGAAAAACCCAGGACTCAACCCCTTTCTCGACATAAAGTTTTCTCACCGACCAAAATTACTATCACCACTACCTACCTCCATTTTCTCAGCAACCAATCACAGACCCACTAAAACCCCGCACAACAAAGAAACCAAATAGAAAAGAACAAATGGCATACCCTCTCGCTATTGTCCTCGGATCTTTCTTAGAACTCGAAGCTCCGGAACTCGATCCCTCTCCTTCATCGGCCGCAAGTCCGGTAATGGGCAAGGCTGCAACGGTGATCCTCGGATCTCCTCCACCGGGAGCTTGGCCTTTGGCCATAGCTGTAGTCGGCTGAGTGTTCAAGCAACGGTGGAGTGTTGTCCCAGCTCCCGACACGGGCGGAGAAACCAATTCCCTGTCTTTCTCCCTCTTGCTGGCTCGCGGTTTTTGCCTGTTTTTTGAAAAACGGGACTGAAGGACCCAACGTAGGCGAAAGGAAGCCAGCGCAAGAATAACATATGGGAGTCAATGTCAAGTCAATACGACGTCGTTGCAATGAATTTTCTTTGTATTTGCATTTTCATTTTAGCTTAAAATTAAAAGAGGGAAACTATATATATATATATATATATATATATATATATTTATAGTTGGATATAAAAATAATTTTCTATATTTGATTTATCATAAAAAAATAAAAAATAAATTAAAATTCATATAATGTTAAATTATTTAATCCTTATATAAAAAGATAAAATAATTTTTAAAAACAAGTAAAAACAAATTATCTATTTTTCTTCATTTGTTTTTTCTTTTTTATTTTTATATTCTTTTTCTTATATTCTTCTTTAAATTTTTCAAAATCCAAATATTTAAAATAAATAAACCTGTGACAAAAAGTATTTAAGAAAAACTCAAAAATGTTATTGTTAAAGCTAAGTTTGAAAATGGTATTCTCGCTCGCATCAATTTTACACTTTTCTAAGATAAATTTTAAAACTTTATTCATATTATCTTTTACAGACATTTTACAAAAGGTTTCTATTATATCAATATACCAACAAAATCCTAAAATGCTAATGTTACCAACATTATTTGAAAGTTAAATGTAATTTTATTTGGATAAAACTTTTTATTATGGTTTCATATCTATTTTTAAGAAATATGACATCATAATAGATATGAATGACGGTATTATTGTTTTTTCATTATTAATTTTAATAATTTTTGTGTAAATATAAAAGGTTTGAGTAATCTCATAAAATGGGAATCATAAAAAGAAAAATAATTTGTGAGTATTTGACAAACTAATTTAATAATTTAAAGTGATTTAATAACTTAATTTAAGTCATGAAGTAAATTAAGTATATTTGATAAAATAACTTAATGATATCATTTAAAGTCAAAAATAATTTTAAGTAATAAGTAAAAATAATTAACTTATTTTCAAATCAACATTTTCATCTTACATTTTTCCCACCATTTACTTCACCTACTTCTACAATATCTTTTCCTATTTTATGACCTCCGTTGTTACTTGACTTCATTTGCCCTAGTTATTATTTACAAGAATGAATATATCAGTTTAATAATTTAAAATAAATTTTAAGTTTTTTTATCAAGCAACCTTAATACTCAAATAAAAATTAAGTAATAAGTTTTAAGTCAATAATTTAAATATAATTTAACTTAAAATTAACTTAAATTATTAAGTAATGAATATTAAGTTTTACCAAATACTCCATGAACTTAATTAACACGGTGTATAATGAGTTTGAATTAAAAAAAAAAGGGCATGAAAAAAAAAGGTGATTTGACTTAATTAATAATAAATATGATTAAAGTGATGAATTTTGTTTTATAGATAGAAAATGAAAGAAGACATTAAAGGAAAATATTAAAGGAAAATATTAAGGAAAATATTAAGAAAGATTTCAAATTAAAAAGAATTAAGTCAAAAATCAAATAAAATATGAATTTCTTATAAATAGAAGATGGGAATGGACATTAATACTTACATATGAAAAGAAAAAAAACACCAAATTTAGAGAGAAATGAAATGAGAAAATAAAATAGAAAATTTTAATAAATAAAAAATGGCCTTAGAAATGGTGCTAATAGAATCTTTTCTGCTTTTACTTGGTGGGGAAGCAAACTATCATACTTATCCCAAAGATGGGTCATTGTCCTATACACCACCTTTACAAGAAAAAGAGAGAAAAACAAAAGGGTTTGGAATAAAGGAAAATGGAGTAACTTAGAAGCAAATACTTGAGACTTCTTAGTTGAAAAGTTGTGGATTCTTATTCTAATTTTTTCATAAACATAAAGAATAGGTGTGATTTGTCATACCTATTTAAAAGCAACAGTAAATATGTTTTATATATATACGTTTTTCTTTAGTTTGTATTTATCAAAATCCTGATTTCATATTAAATTTTTAGTAGATTATTGTACTATAAAGTCTTTTAAATAAATCTTATTTATTAGGTATTGGATATTGAATCTATTATAATAATTTTATTTAATGGTTTGTAATTATTGACTAATCAGGGTGCATTTATTTCTAGTTTAGTAATATGTTGAACATAAAAAACAGCACATTTTTAAGAAAATTTTGAGGGACAAATCAATTTTTTTTTTAAAAAATAAATGAATCAATTTTTTGTTTAAAATATTCTAAAAGCTTTTCATTCATTTATATCGGCTTAGCTTTGATAGGTATTTTTCACTCATCAAATTTTTGAATATAAGGTAAACTAACTTCAAGTTTCTTTCTTTTTCATAATACATTTGGAAGATCAAAACAAATTTCTTTTTGAAAAGAATCTTAAGTATCTTTTATTTTTTTGTATTGAATTTCTCTTAATAAAAAGTTCATGTGAGTTTGTTTCCTTTGAATTAAATTTATTTATTTATTTATTGAATCATTTTGTACTTAACGTATTTATTTTTAAGATAATGAGTATATAAAAAAAAAAGATTAAATTTCTTAATATTTTAGTTTTAAAACATTTTTTTTACTAATTTTAAAGGGATAGATTAATGTAATAAATGAAATTCCTAAGATTAAAGGTTTAGTTATAAGAAAGATTCTGACTTAAAAAGAATTAAATAAAAAATAAAATAAAATAAGAATTTCTTATAAATATAAGATGATAATGGACATTAATACTATGTATGAAAAAAAATACAAAATTTAGAAAGAAATGAAGTGAAAAAATAAAATAGAAAGTTTTAATAAATCATAATGTAAATTGGCCTTAGAAGGTGTTGATAGAATCTTTTCTACTTTTACTTGGTGAGGAAGCAAATTATTTGACTTTTACAAAAGATGGGTCATTGTTCTCTCCACTACCTTGATAAGAAAGAGCAAGAAAGAGAAAAAGGCTTAGAATAAAGTAAAAGATACTAACTTGGAACCAAATGCTTGAGACTTCTTTATTGAAAAGTTGTGGACTTTTATATTAATTTTTTGTAAAAATATAAAGAATAGGTGAATTAATAAGATAATTGAGGTTCAATGTGCTTAAATTTGAATCAATTGATAAACCAATGACTCATGACCCATGACCCAAAACCGATGTTATTTGGGTTTTGTAATTATGTTTTGTAGTGAGTCAAAACTCCTAATGAACATAGTAGAAAAGCCTTGACAATAGAATGGTAGACTCATATTTAGCGGGTTTGTGATCCGATCATTTGATCGATATTTTTTTTTATTTTTTATTACATGTACATAGTGTTCGGAAGACTCTATAGATGATTGTTCTATTTATATCTAGTGGATGAGTAAAATCTGATCATAAAATTTAAAAACATGATAGATAAAATCATGGATTACTCATTCACCACTTTTGTCCTTCTAAGTTGTTCTATAATCAAGATTGAACTTACAAGTGATATCAGATTAGTTTTTTTAAAAATTAACTATTTTTCGATTCTTGAATTATGAAACCACATAGAGTTAGATTATTTATCAACTATCCTCAATTTTTCAATAGAATAACTACTACCCCTACTAGAAAGTTAGGGATGAAAAGTTTCCTTAAAGTGCAAGGAGAGCATGTTGAATGCAATGGAATATAGGTGGTTACCTCCTGTATCTGTGGACAGGAATGGGAGATCAACTTGCAAGACCAAACTTGAGCAAGAATATAATAAGATTGACAATTAAGAAAATGAAGTTTATGCCAAAGCTTTTTATTATATTTTTAATGGTGTGAGTTATGACAAATTCAAAAGGATGGAAACATGTACAAATATCAAATAGGCACGGGATTAGTTGTAACTCATAAACTGTAAATGCAAACTGCTAAATTTGAAAGCATTAGAATAGATGAAGAAGATAAGTCATTTTCAAAATTCTATGTTGAATTAAGTGGCATTGTGGATTTTTGTTTTAACTTAGGTTAAAATTTTCTAATTAGAAGGTAGTTAGGAAGATATTGAGATCTCTCCCTCCGAAATTTAAGCATAAATTAATTGATAGAAAATAAAGTAATAATGTGAATAAAACTGAATTTAAAATTAGATTTTGTTATGATTTTTATTTTTTTCTATTTTAGGTTGTCTTTCAATTCCTATTTTCAAGGGAGAATGGTTAATATCTCTTTGCCTATTTAATGTAATTTTGATTTACTAAAAAAAGGAGCATATTTTATTTTATCCTCAAAACCTTTGTGGTATAAGAGCTTTATAACCAATGTTCATGGTGAAAACAACCATGATGGGGACCCATAGAGGGGATGTCTAAAAAACTCAACAAGTTATTCCACCATTGGAGATATCATTGAATGGACAATACCATAGTAACATTAATTTGAACCAACATATTATGAACCATAGACTAAATGGTTCAAATTTTCTAAAGTGGTCCTAGGCGGTTAAATTTTATCTGTGAGGAAGGAAGAAGATAGATTATTTAACTAGAGTGATTAGCCAACTAAAGGAAACAAATGTAACACTTGAGAATTGGGATTCTGAGAATTCTCTTGTGATTGCGTGGCTTCTCAACTCAATGAAATCTGAGATCTCTCAGCCTTACATGTACTACCAAACGACGAAGGAAGTTTGGGACAGTATAAAGGTGGTGTACTTTAACCTTGGAGATTCTTCTTACAAACTAGAGATTAGAACCCAACTTCATGGCCTAAAACAAGGAGATCAAACTGTTACATGATACTATCACAATATAAAAACTCTTTGGCATGGATTAGATCTTGTTATTGATATGGAATGGAGTTGTCCTACTAATAACACAAGGTACTAACCATTTCTCGAGAATGACCGTGTTGTGGACTGCAAGTCTAAACAAGAAACTTGATGATGTAAAAGGTCGAATAATTGAAAGAGAGTTGCTACCTAATTTACAAGTCGTTTTTTTTTTTTTTTTTTTCGGAAGTTTGTAATGAGGAAACACGTCGTACAATCATGGGTAAAATACCATTTTTCTCTAGATCCACCTTTGTCTCTTTTGGCTTAGTTTGTTGTGAGGCACGCTTTGAGAGGCAAGAGGCAAGATGTGCACGCATGATTTGAAGGTTGACGATAGTAATTGACCTTTGTGGGAATTCTGTATAGTTTTATACTGGTCACTTGCAGTTGTGTCTTTGAACATGGGACTTGAGCCTTTTGAATATAGGCAAGTTTAACACTTTATCCTGTTTCCTTATTTATTTATTTATTTATTTATTTTTTATTTTTACAATATTAAATATTCTATAAAGTGAATAAAGGGAAATGATTTGTTTTTCGAAAATGACTGAAGCAGGCTGCTTTTTTTCGCTGGGGTTCAAAAAATTGCCACAAGAAGATATGATGTAGATGTGAATAAACTGTAAACCTACTGTTTGTTGTAGAAGAGAATGTCAGGATTCAACCCTGCCACAACAGGTTCATAATCTTTAATGTCCGCATCAAAAAATGGACAAAAAACACCAACATGTATTGTCTTTGTAAAATTCTTTTGGGCTGAACATGAACGGATGTCTGGTTCAAATCAAACCTGTAAGATGATCTTGGTACCGATTAATGGCGAATCAGAATCTACCAAAAAAAAAAAGAAAGGCAAATACAATAGTTAAACCTTTTTCTTTAATATGATGCTTTAAGAATACACAAACTTATATGTTACTATTTAACAGCAAAATAGTTATGGGGATTATGATAAGCACAAGCTATCAACAAAGATAAAAAAACAAACAGCACTCCTATCAGCTAATTAACTACTTTTTATATCTGTTGATGGTTCTTTCATATACCTGGTGTTGTGCAAATGCCTAGCACTTCTCCTTTCAAAAGTTCTCCTGTTTCTTTGTGACTTCAAACCCGACAAATCTTTGTGACTTCAAACCCGATAAAAGATTTAATACATCTTCCATGGAAGGTCTGTCAGATGGTCTACTTCTAGTGCACAACAAAGCAACTTCAAAAACCAATTTTATCTCCTCCTGCATGGAATCTGCAGACCCCACTTCATTTTCATTGTAAATCTCTCTTAAAAGAGCCTCCCTTGGCTTGCTCTGTATGCTTCCTCCTGCATTTGTTAGCCTACCATTTGTTATAATTTCCATAATCACCTCTCCAAAGCTGTAAATGTCGGTGTAGAGCTCCTCTTTTATTGCAGGATTGAATTCACCTGTCAAAAGAAAAAACCAACCTTTAAGAACTGGTTCCTTCCTGAAAGCAGATTAGGAGGAGATATAGGTAGGGCAGCATCCTAGTAAGAATTTAATATCCTGGAATAATGGTATTCTGCAAACCATGACTGTTGGCAACACAATCAGACATGTCTTAGAGCTTTTTAAAAAATAGAACAAGAATTTGTGATTTGCTAAAAGCCTATGAAGTATCTGTATGGGCATCTTAGACTTCTCTCAAACTGGGTATCTTAGAATTTACGATCATAGGTTTAGTTTGTTCGTTTTTCATATTGAATCAGTAATTTTTGAAGATTAGAATCCATAGAACCTATTGTATGTGTGCCACATAAAAGACATGAATAGTAAAGCATACCTGTTTCTGTCCTAGAAATGGTTGATGGAAGTGAAGCTTTGTTCAATTCTGCCAGAAGTTTGAATCCAAATTCTGCCAGATGGGGTTCCATATTTTCATCAAACAATATGTCACTCGACTTCAAATCACCATGGGGTATTGCAGGGTAGCATTCATGATGAAGATAGTGAAGTCCCCTAGCAATTCCAATTACAATTTTGTACTTGGCTGCCCAATCCCTTTTCATTCTGATCTTCTCAGCAAGATTTCCATTAGGCAAGTAATCATATAAGAGATATGCCACATGCTTGTTATAGCAGAAACCCAGCAGTCTAATCAGATTCTTGTGCCTTGCATTGCCTATTCGGGTTATGAATTCTGACATAACCTTCATTCTCTTTGCTTCCCATTCAATCTTCTTCACTGAAACTGTTATTCCTGTGGGCAGAACTGCTTTGCAAACTGAAGAGGATAATGGTGGTGTTGTCTCCATGGATTCTGTAGAACTAAAACTCCTCAAAACATCATTTGCTGTGAATCGAGGAAGCCCGCTAAAAGAAACCATTTCCCATCGTCCTTTGCTTCCTCTCCTGAAATAAAATATTCCCAGAACTGAAACCAAGATAAATAAAAGCACCCCTGCACAGAGTAGAAGAACCCATTTAAGCTTGTCTTTGCTTTTGCTCCCCAGTTTGAATCCATGCTGAATTCCCTCAGAATCAGCACATGGTTTCAAAGGTTCTCCACATAGCTTTGAATTTCCAACAAAAGCACTGCTACCCATCACTCTGAAAATCTTTTCTGAAGGAATTGAACCAGAGATATCGTTGAATGACACGTTGATAAGTAGTAAGCTGGATAAATTGCTGAGCTTTTCGGGTATGGGACCAGTCAAATTATTGTGGGATAGGTCTACCACAGCAAGTTCATGAAGACTTGCAAGCTGCTCAGGTATATGACCTGTTAAATTATTGTTGGCTAAATTCACCATCTCAAGGGCCTGACAACTGGAAATACTTTCTGGGATAATTCCTGACAAGTTGTTCATGCTCACTTCAATTACTGTAATGGATTTGCAGACTTGGAAAGCAGGAATATGACCAGAGATTTTACAAGAGCTCGCTGAGAAGTTCTGAAGAAGCGGCAGAGACCAAATTTTTGCAGGGAGCATCCCTCCTAGCTCTGAATTTTTAGAGACATTAAAGTACTGAAGATTGGAAGCTTGGGATATGTCTGTGGGAATTCCACCAGTAAATCCATTTCTAGACAGGTCGACATATGTGATTTCAGGAAGATGGCTGAATCTTAAAGGGATCTCACCTGAGAAGGAATTATTTTCAAGTCGGATACGAACAAGAGAAGAGCAATTGGAGAGAGATGGAGAAAGACTGCCCGTAAAATTATTTGAAAACAGAATCAACTTGAAAAGCACTCCCCCTGTGCAGATCTCTGGAGGAATGGGACCATTGAAATTGTTTGTAGAAACATCCACCCACTTGAGTTTCGAATTCGTGCCCAGGCTCTGTGGAAGTGACCCAGAGAAGAAATTGTTCCATATGAGAAGGGTATCCAGTAATGGGAGTTCCGCAATGCTTTCAGGGACAGTGCCACTCATGTCATTGTACATTAGACTGAGCAGTCTAAGATTCTTCAGCTCTGAAAAGCTCTCTGGAATAGACCCAGAAAGCTGGTTATCAGAAAGATCCAAGTCTGTCAGCGTCACGATTCTGCTAAACTCCGATGGAATCAATCCAGTGAGCTGGTTTCTGAAGAGAAAAAGTGATTGAAGCTTAGTAAGATTGCTGAGTTGCTTGGGTATTGAGCCTGAGAGATCAGCCCCAGCAATATCAAGATACTGAATCTCAGTCATGTTACCCAATTGCCATGGAATACTTCCCTGGTAAGAATTGTAGCCAATCTCCATATGGGTCACTGTACTCAGTTTACCCAGTTCTGGCGGTATGCTCCCACTGAGAAGGTTTCCTGCCAGATGAATGAACTCAAGGCTCTTGAAAGAACCATATTCTGATGGGATTGGTCCCTTGAAATAACTCCCAGCTAAATTGAGAACTTTTAGGTATTCAAGCTGAGAAACTTCAGTTGGCAGTGGGCCCGAAAAGCTGTTGCTGAAGGCGTCAAGCACAACAAGGTGCTCAAGCCTGGAAACTCCACCAGGAAAGTGACCTGAAAAATTGTTTCTGCTGATATCCAAGCTTCTCAGATTGGTGAGATTGAAGATTTCCACAGGGAGCTGCTCAGAGAAAGAATTGTAGCTGAGGTTGAGATCAACCAGCTCAGTAAAGACACTGAATTGCTTCCCAGAAATTATTCCACCAAGGTTCTTGGAAGACAGGTCCAGACCAATGACCAGAGAGGAGTTCTTGTTACATGTGACTCCGGACCAAGAACAAGCATAGACCTTGTTATACTCCTCTACTCCAGGAGGCACAAACCAATCAGCCAAGCTGTTAGAATCATCAACAAACTCGGACTTCAGGCTAAGAAGCGCATCAGAGAAAAGATCAGCAGCCAAAACAGCTTCAATAACCAGCAGAGCTCCCAAAACACTCACACAGAAGCTCCTGAAAATCTCCATTGGAACTCGGAGCAGAGAAGAAAGAGGGGACTATCGGAGAGACCCCAATGGCAGGTAAGGGTGGGTGACACCAGTGTATATCTCAAGCCATGAAATTTGTAATGTTAGGAGAGTGGTGCATGGGGACTAGAGAAAGGTTATGCAAAAGGAGAAAATGGCGTATAGTGATTAGTTGATGTGAGAATATTATTGGGTTGCTTTTGGAAACAAGATGGGACCAGTGGGTTATAGTTAATTTGGTGGTGTTGGCCAATGAGGCATAAAGCTTTTATTTACATCTGGGGGGCATCCTCCTCTGCCTTTTTCTGACTGTAGAGAATCCAATAAGTGGCTCTTTAGAATATAGTTTATATATGTACAAATACTTTGGGACATGCTTCAAAATCATTCAAAATCCATGCTTTATATAAACACCACCTCCCAATAAATTTCAAAGTAGCAATTTATTAATCATAAAAAAGTCCAAATAAACATGAAATCACTTTCTCTATAAGTTAATAAAAGCTTATACAAGAAGTATTACTATTTTAATTTTTATGTGAGTTTCTTTTTTGAAAGTTTAAAAAGATACAAGCCCATGTCATTATTGTTGTAAGAATGGCAATTCATCTAAAGAAATGGTTATTTTCCTCATAAATAATGTTAAGAAGGGCATATAAATGAAACATTATAACATGATTAAGCCTCTTTCAAACAAAATCCTAAAGGAAAAAAGTGGCTATCAAAAGCAAAGGAATATTGATAAGAAAAGTGAAAAATAAGAATCTCCAACGGTTACAAAGGTAAACAAATATACTTGTGAGCGATGATTTACCAACAATGGGAGGAATTAACATTCAAAAGAACATATTTGTGATGGGGAAAAGCTTCTTGTTATGGCAATGATTAGAGCCCAAGTGGGAAGATGAACGGAAGGTGGAAGGGCAGGTGTGGACAAAGAAAAAAAAAGGAAAAAAAAAAAAAAAAAGGAAATATCCTTGAGATATACTGATCTGACTGACTTGGTCCAGAGGGACAGTAGGCGACAGATACGTGATAAAAGCAAGTCACTTTTTTCTTGACACATGATGAGGGCGAGGTCCATTTTGTGTCCTTCAAGTTTTCACAAAAGGTGTGCCTTCACCCACACTACGTGTGCCCATTCATGCCCGCTGTCTCCATGCAATTTCATCATTTTCCTCCTAGCCTTTTAGACCTATAGGTCTTTAGGGTTGGAAAATTCCATTTTTATCACCACATTTAAGATTTGATTCATTTGGTGGGTATTGGGTAAGATTGGCCTTGAATTTCAAATTTTATTCTTATGAAATTAAAAAGTCTTACTTTTTATCAACCACCCTCTAGAATACAAGATTGGGTTGATTACAGTTACATCATAAAAATATTGAACACTCGGTGACAATACTTTATTGCAATTTGGTCTTCACCTTTTTAAATCTTACTTGATAATGACCTAAAAGGGTACTAACTTATTCAGGATTTCAACCTTGAGTTTGGTAACATGAACTTGTTTCTTGGTCAAAATTGAACTGTAAAATGCCTTTTGCTGGATGGAGAGCTGAGCATCACAACTCATGATGAAAAATACAATTTGAAAATTGAATGTAGATCACTGAAGCAGTCAAAAGCTGCAGGCATTTAAGTATGATGGACACAAAAGGCTTGTCCTTTGTTTAGATTACTGTTGGTAACACAAGGGTACACACTGTAAAATATATATTATGTATAGAGGGTTGAAAATGTAAGATACAATCTGAGCCGTTGACCAGGATACAAATAAATGAGATAAACTGAAAATATAAAGTATTGGGGTACAAACAAATAGGATTTGACTAAAAAGCCATGAAACCCAAATCACACGTGACACTAGTCCATTGATAATGCATTTTCAATACCCGTATTGTTGTAGGCCCCCCCCCCCCTCTCTCTCTCTCTCTCTCTCTATCTCTCTGTGTGTATAAGCAAACTGGTACTCTCACCTCACGAGGGTCTCCTGCAAGGCTGCATTCTGCCCATCACTGCTCCCGTGACCATAACTTTCATTCACTATTCTGAAAATGAAAATACATTCTTTAGTCTATGATATTATTTCATTTCAGATATGGGATAAACAGTTCATTTGAGTAGTATACTCTACTCTTTTTAAATTGGATCATATCACCATGGTTCTCTCTTCCGGTCATTGCAGTTTACCTAGTCAAGACTCAAGAAAGAAAGGGGGACAAGCATTCCCAGGAAAGTTTGTCCAACAGAGGTATGAAAAGGACGGGCGCACCGACCGTGTGGGGATGAGCTAAGAACACATCTTTTTAGAAAAAAGAGAACAAATTCACTTGAATTTGATTCCCCACTGGAGTCTAAAGAACAAGAGCTTACGTTTGATATCTGAATCTAATCATAAGTAACAGTACTCTCAACAATAATTACATTAACACAAGTAGCAGCAATTGGGTGCCTCTGATTTAAAAAGGTGGAGGGGCACCTAAAGTTGAAAAAAACAACTAGAAATGCTATCATATTGAGGGAATGAAGGGTGGAATTGAAATTCTATAGAGGCATGAATTGACAGGAATAGGTGGAACAGAAACTAATGCACCGAACACAAGGGATAAGCATTCTACACAAACAGGCATCAATCATTCATAAAGTGAATGAAAATATATTAATAAAGCTAAGAAACAAAGTGGGTGGAGTTGGTAAAGTGATTGAAGAAAGGGACACTTCTTCATCTGTTTATCTTCTTTGAGAATCCTTTCAGATTTCTGTTTTTTCGTTCTATGTAATTATCAAACAAACATGCAGAGACAGCATTACGACAAATGTAGGCCTTGCAGTTGCAAATAATTTGGTGCCGAAAATAATATGGAGTTTGGAATTAGTCAGGAAAGTATTAGGAAAGTGGTGGAGTCACAACAAAAGGAATCACAACATCAAGCATACCCAAAATTGTAGATAAATACTGATAGTACACGAACAAATTTCAGTAACAAATTCCTTCACAATCAGGTACTCAAACCAATCAATTTTAGTGTCATGTGTCTCAAAGTTGCTGAGAATAGAACACCATAGAGTCTATCAAATAAGTAAGAAGAAAAGAAAAATGGAAATTGAAGAGTAGAAAATCTAGAAATTGGTCTAGAGGATTGTGTGTTGGAAAGCAAGAAATAAGGCTTTATTTGGTACATGTGGGTTTTCAATTTGATGGTGTATTTGAGGAGTTCAATACTCCCAGTTGCAACCCTAGCATAATTCAATATCCAAGGTATTACATCCCAGGTATTTGATGCGTGTCATGTCATTGAGATGATAAGGTATTTGGAAAAAAGAATGTTCTCAACCTTGTCATACAATGAAATATCACCAATACAATTTTGTTTGTCATAACTAAACCAGTGCATGATCAGAAACAAAAGACATGCAAAAAGCCTGGTGATATGGAGTCAGCTGAATCATATGATAAAGTATGGTTGGTGGGGAGTGGGAGGGAATATCTACTCAAAAAGTAAAAACCTACAGACTATCTACTTAAATAAAAACCTCTACATAAATGCCCCAGAACTCTGACTGATGCATCCAACCCCAGACATGATAAGAGCATAGCTATGGCCATGTTTGAGCCCAAGGTTGGTCCTTGTCTGCAAACTAAGAGAACTTGAATATAATTTGATATGGAATTAAGATGGATACATAGGAAGGCTGTTTATTATTATATTACTTAAACTTGAAGGTCACAACCATTGGTTATATTATATACCATAATAATAAAATCATTTGGAAAATCGAGCCCAATGGAAAATTTGCTACTAACCATGAAGAAAAAGAAAATTGACTAGCATTGAAATATGGAAACCTCAACCCTGTAAGGGTATGGCAGAGTCAAGCTTCACACGATTCAGTCTAATAGTG